>NW_015163627.1:279887-281640 GCF_001447785.1 Gekko japonicus
TTTTTCGGGACTGTAAAAAAAAAACCCCCCCCCTTTGTGGGGGGGGGGGGGGGAGACAAAATTTTCCATCTGAACCCTGACATTCAAAAGGCAAATGAACCAACGTACTGAGGGCATTCTACAACGGAACCAGGTGACTGGTTTAGTGGTTAAGTGCGCGTTTTAGTGGAACTTGTAGGTTCTAGCCTTTAAATGCCCTGGTCCAAAGCCTAGGGCATTAGTGGTAATTTTTTTTTAAATATTGACACCAAAGTGAATCACCATCGATTCTAGACCTTTCAGACTCAGCAAGATGTGTTTCACATAATCTACATCCGTAAGTAACCTCACTTTAGCATGCTGCACACATGGAAGTTTTCAGATATAATTTAAAAGGCAGCCTTACACAGAGTGCATTACAATAATCCAGCCTGGACATGATCAGAACATGGATAAATGTGGCCAAATCTTGTTGCTCAAAAATTACTGGCCTACAGTGCAGCCCTAAATTGAAACAGAATTTCCTCAACCACTATACTCTCCCTATACGTAATGGTTGAGGAAATTCTTTTTCACTGTGTCTGAAGAAGTGGGCGTGCACACGAAAGCTTAAACTTTGGGAAAAAACTTCGTTGGTCATAAAGGTGCCACTGGACTCAAACGTTGTTCTACAGATTTTAGTGAAACTTGTAGGATCTAGCCTTTAAAGGCCCTGGTCCAAAGCCTAGGGCATTAATGGTAATTCTTTTAAAAATATTGGCACCAAAGTGAATCACCATCGATTCTAGACCTTTCAGACTCAGCAAGATGTGTTTCACATAATCTACATCCGTAAGTAACCTCACTTTAGCATGCTGCACACATGGAAGTTTTCAGATATAATTTAAAAGGCAGCCTTACACAGAGTGCATTACAATAATCCAGCCTGGACATGATCAGAACATGGATAAATGTGGCCAAATCTTGTTGCTCAAAAATTACTGGCCTGCAGTCCAGCCCTAAATTGGCCAAAGACACATCATACCACAAGGAGACCAGCACAAATCTAAAAGCATGACAAAGTTTCAGAGCTAGGCTTGGAACCTACAAACCAACAGCAGTAAGCTCTGGCGGTCTGGGATGCTCCCTGCCCTCCCCTCCCTCAGGAGCCCTTTTCAAGGGGCGGGAAACAAGGTCACCCTTCCTGCCTCTTGACTGAGTGGGCCTCTGCTCACTCAAGGAGGGACTGTGCCCCTTTCCCCTTCCTCACTAAAGCTGCCCAACCCACAAGAAATGGTAGTACACACAAGTCCATCCCTCAACCCCAGAAATACTCCACATCCATTCTATTACCAGTTTCAAAGACTTGTTAAGCATACCTGCTATCTCACTTGACTTTCTCTTTTAACTTGCACTCTACGGTTCTTAAATGCACCCCCCCTTTCTGTTTTAAAGAGAGGTACTTTTAATTTAACAAGGCAGTTTTCCAAGAGAACGCTAGCCCTGCCTCCCTTCCATAATGTTAGGACAGAGCTATCTCTGCAAATGGCCACAGATAGTACAGTGCCGGGGGGGGGGGGGGGAAAAAAACCTTTAGACCAGTGGATCACAGGATCCAACCCCTAATCTTTAAAGAAAGTACAGTCCTATCCAGTCTATGCTGACTCTTCATCCCTAGATCAGTCATGGAGAACAAGAGCACCCCAGCTTACTGAATTTCAATTCAGTGTCCCACATCCATTCTATTACCAGTTTCAAAGACTTGTTAAGCATACCTGCTATCTCACTTGACTTT
>NW_015163627.1:281891-282053 GCF_001447785.1 Gekko japonicus
CGTAAAGACCAACAATAAAACTTTCTTCAAATACATTAGAAGCAGGAAACCAGCCAGGGAGGCAGTGGGGCCCTTGGATGACCAAGGGGTAAAAGGAGTACTGAAGGATAATAGGGAAATGGCTGAGAAGCTGAATGCATTTTTTGCCTCTGTCTTCACTGT
>NW_015163627.1:282911-283049 GCF_001447785.1 Gekko japonicus
GTGGTAGAGAGGAGCCAGACACAAATTTGTGGGAAGGAAGTTGTCATTCCAGTCCTAGAGCATTGATTCTCTTGCTAGGGACTGTCATACTACTCCGTGCCCTGTCATTCCAGTCCCAGAACTTTGCAAGGGGGGGGG
>NW_015163627.1:283472-319547 GCF_001447785.1 Gekko japonicus
CTTTTCTCCCTTTCTCACAATACAAGAACTCATGGGCACTCCATGAAATTGCTGAGCGGTCAGGTTAGAACAGATAAAAGGAAGTACTTCTTCACCCAAAGAGTGATTAACACATGGAATTCACTGCCACAGGAGGTGGCGGTGGCTACAAGCATGGACAGCTTCAAGAGGGAATTAGATAAGCATATGGAGCAGAAGTCCATCATTGGTTATTAGCCACAAGGTATAGATAGGAACTCTCGGGCTGGGGAAAGTGATGCACTGTATTCTTGGAGCTTGGGGGGGGACAGTGGGAGGGCTTCTAGTGTCCTGGCCCCACTGCTGGACCTCCTGATGGCACCTGGTATTTTTGGCCACTGTGTGACAGAGTGTTGGACTGGATGGGCCATTGGCCTGATCCAACATTGGCTTCTCTTATGTTCTTATGTCAAGATTGCTTAATCTCTAAGTAAATTTTACATTTTCTGACCTCAAGAAATAAAAGAAGTATTTTACTTTAATTTAGTATGTATTATTTTCTTAGCAAGACCACTATTTTGAAGACTAATGCCTAAAAACTAAAAGGAATTTATTTCATGAAAACAGTGTCTTCTTGCAAAATCACCTGCAGCAGAATTCAGTTTATGCAACATTGTACTCACCTATAGTAATAAAAAATTAAGAAATATTTATGTCCAAATACAGGTTCTTTTAAAATTAATGTTTGGGGGGGGGGGTTAATGGACAGCAAATATTCTAGATATAATGGAAAATAAATTCCTTTAATCCAGTGTGTCAAGAGATTTTACAAATGGTCTGCAGCACACATCAGAACCATAAAACAAGGCTAAATTTGAAATTGTTTGTAACAAATATATAAAACAACCTCAAATGGCTTTGATTACAGTTTACTAGTGGAAGGTCTTTCCCCAACCTAATCTAAGTCATACCAATGCACTAACATGACTTTTTTTTAAAAAGGAATGAAATGGAATACAGTAAAAGAATGAAGCAATGTAACTAACTGGGATTGACAGTATCATTTACCTAAGGCTAAGGACTTTTGTATTAAACTGAGACCGTGAACTGAAATACAAATACTGTCCCATCAATCTAACATGCTTCTATATTCATAATGCAGCAACAAAAACAGTAGTGATTACAATATAAATATAACCCGGTGAAGTAGCTGTGTTAGGCTGTTGCAGCAAACACAAGATGGAATCTGGACTCACAACTTTATTGCAGCATAAGATTTCATGGACTTGAGCCCACCATCAGATGCATGAAATGAAACTTCAGGCCAGGTACACAGAAGAGAAATGAAGCGTGAACCCCACAGATGTAACTGTTCTGGACATTTCTGGGGGCAGGGAACATTTAAAGACTCAAACCTGGGATAAAATGAAAAATGTACAATGCTTACAGTGCAATCCCTATGCAAAGCTACTCTGGTCAAAGCCCACTGAAATCAAAAGGCTTAGGTTAGAGTAACTGTGAAGAGGAATGCACTGCTACTGTCTTATCAAATCGACTAAACACTTTACAGTTTTCAAAACGTAAAATGGAAGACTGGACTTACCATTAAGGTTCCTTTTACTTGAGACAGAACAGGGCATTTGGGCACATTATGGGTATTCTCCTACTCAAAATACCTGGTCAGAGGAATTAGGCTAATCTTTCAGCCTCCAGTTGAGGAGACAATACCTGCCCATCTACTCTTTGGAGACTTCACAGCAAACCAAGTCAACCACACTGTGTGCATCTTCAAGCCAGGGTTTCTTATCCACTAAGTAAGGTGAAGGCAGAGAAAAACGAATGAATCAACAGACTGAAACTGACACAGGAGGAGCCAAGAGATAACACTGATTAACACAAGAAAAACACAGTAGAGACAATATGGAGGGGGGGGGAGGATCATAAGAGTGCAGGCAGCAAGTCCATGGAGGTAGTCATAGTATCCAACAAGATGCTCAGAACAATCCCTCTACATGAAAGGGTGGGTTCCAAAACGTCCTCCTCTGTCACACCAAGTCCAATGTTCCATTTTCACTTGAGAACAAGAATGCATTCAAGAACACCTGAGGCAGACATGGATCTCCAGATCAAATACCTTTTCCTTCTGCCACCAGACATCCACCTTCCAGGGGCATAACACAACCTGGACAATGACTTCCCAGTTCTGAGAAACCTTCTCTCAGCAGCGTCATTTAACTTCAGTATGGTTAAACACAGACCACTCAGGCCTGGATGAAGAAGTGAGGCGTGAGACAACTGTCAACTCTCAAAACAACTGTCAAGTCTCAAGTGGACTGAATTGATAGACCTTGAGAACACAAAGCCACCTATTCCAAAAAGGGGTGACACACATAAGCTCCATCCTCTCTTGTCTGAGCTTGTTCAGGACCCTTGCCAGTCATGCCATTGATGGAAAGATGTGTAATAGGCAGGAGGCCATGGACTTGTCCTGTTCCACTTGTGGGCACAGAAAACAAGATTTTATCAGTTTAGCATTCTCTGGATACAAGGTCTACATCCAGGATACTGAGAAATAGAGGGACAGCTCTTCAAACAGAGCCACTACTCTGGGTCCAACTACACTGGGTCCCAACTAACTGCAACCAAGTCAGTTTGCCTGAAAGCACTCCACTCTCAAAGAGGAGAGACACTCTTCCCCCCACTACAGCAGAACCACCACTTCTCTCCACAGTCTTGCTGGACCTCATACCTCCCTGGCAACTGATAACACTCATTCACCACCATGTTGTCTATCTGAATGCAAATGTTGGAGAGAGATCTTTTCGTGGAAGTGAACTAATGCTAGGCGGATGGCTTGAAAATTCCCGAAGCTTTCCAGATGGTTCCATATCCCCGGAACGTGTCCCAGTGAACAAAGGACTCCTGACCCAGATAAGTTGACACCAATTGTGATCTCTACATCTGTCTGTACCCAGACCAATTTTTCCTTCAGGAGAAGGTTCTTTACCATCGGCCACTTCAGATCTAGTTGAAGTTGTCAGTTCACAGTCTGAGAAGATGCCTCAGAGCAATAACTTGCTGGTAAGGCAGCTGTGTCCCCTGGAGTTGACAATTGTGAGCCCACGCTTAGGGAACACTATTGATAGCTGCTACCATCAGCCCTGCAAATACACAGGAACAGAAAGTCGAAGGACCAAGCTGAGCACGCTGCTGTGATAGTATCTAAGATTGCTTCTCACTTTCCAGAAGGCAGAAATTTTTCCCTCTCAACCAATCTGTGATGGTTCCCAGTTCCAGGATGGATTGTGGCAGTAGTAGTCACCTCTTCAGATGGCTGAAAGGGAATCCGTGGGCCCCAAGACATCCCAGGCCTCAGCAGAACCTGATCAGGAAATTGTCCCATTAGGGACAGAACAGACTGCTCCAAGAAAGTGCTTTGCTTCTATTTATGTAATACCATGTTTTGCACTACTTCATATCTCATGTTTAATAATTACGCTTTGTTCAGTTGACAGCTTTGTTTCTAGTTCCTGCAATCCTAGTCTTATTGCATTGCTTAGCAGATGTATCATCCCACTGACATTGACTTACACTGTGTAATCTACCTTGAGTCTCAGTGAGAAAGGCAGACTATAAAAATCATAAATAAATAAAACTGCCTGTAACAAGGAGAGCACAGAAATGTACCTCAGACACACAGCAGCCAAGCATTAGCCCATAGGAGCTATAGTTGTGATGTCATGGCCAATGGGAGCTGTAGTTGTGATGTCATGGCCCAGGGGAAAACCCCTCCCCCTATTTTTCCCAAGGTTTTTTTCCCCCCAAGCGTTAAAGGGAACAGTGAAAAGACACTCCAATAAGATATTTTCTATCTTAGAATGAGTAAAATGCTTCTTAAGGCAAGTTTTTTCACACTCAAAATGTACATCATGAAAACGTTTGAGGACTTTTTCAGTTTCTCCAACAGAAAAATTGGGCAATTTTGAGGAACACTGAAAAACCCTGCTGCATCATTTAGTCGCAGCAGAGTGTTTTGTAAATATGTTCTTAACCTGTCTGTGTGTTTTCCTGAGGCTTATACTACATAAAACTTAAAATCCCGGAATGCCTGATTAAACATTTACATCATGCATGTGTTTTTTAGTTGCTGTGGATTTTCCGGGTTGTTTCATGTGTTTGTTCTGAAATATACCTTTTTAAATTCACTTTAAAAGGCAAACCATCTCGAGTGTGTCAATTTTAACTCAGTTATCAATCCAGGCTTGATTGGGTTATACTCAAGCCCCAATCCTACCACTTTGAGCCAAATTTTCTCTTTTAATTTATCGCTAGCACAGTGGGCTAAGCGGGGAACTAAGGAAGGAGCAAAGTTAAAGACAATGAAGAAGGAGAGAACTCAAAGAAAGAAAACAACCTACGAGCCCTGGAGAAATGATCCCTCAGAGCTCCCCTCCTAGCATGCTCTCACAGAGGCAGGAAGGCAAACTGTAGATGGGCGGGTACTCTTTACCCAACTGGAGACAGAAAGATCAGCCTACTTCCTTTTTGCAGGGTCTGTGGTAGGAGAGTTCCCAACCATTCCAGAAGGCCCTCCTTTTTCCAACTGAAAACACACCTTTTTTTTGCTTAGTAAGATTTTAGATTTGGTATTTTTACAACATTTAAAAGTTTAAATGACTTCGTTTTTGTTGAAACAAAATTGCAAATATACTTAACAAGTGGGGACCCACAAGAAACTTACAGGAGACTGCTTCCTTCCCGCTCCCTCCTTCTCAAGCAATCTTCCACCCCTCTTTCTCCCCCTCCCCTTTCCTGACAGTCTTACCCCTTCTATTTCTCCCCCCTCCCCTTCTCAGACAATATATCCCCCTCTTCCCCCCCCCGGTCAATATTTCTCCCATATCTCCCACCCCTTACCTTGACTACCTCTTCAGCTGCACTGCATGTGCACATAAAATTATTGTTTGGGAGAGTTAACCCCCCCCCCAATAAGATTTTTCTGCAAACCTGGGAGGTCCCCCAGGTCTGGAGAAAAATCTCCTTTCTCTCAGGATGGGCCCAATCCACAGATTTAGATATCTGCGCACAGCAGCTCACGCTTGAGGAACAGACTTCCCCAACCAGTATTCCGCTCACATTCCACCATAAAAATCTCAGGCAAGACCTGTCATGTTCAGAGTTAAATGGATAAACATATAAAAATTGTATTGTGCAGACTTAGTACCTCCTCCTTACAAGACACGCATTTTGCATGGTTAACCTCCATTCTAGAGCTTCCTATCGTTCTCCAATTTGAATTACTGTTGAGTTACAGAAGAGAAAGCCGATAACGTGGAGCAGACACTGCATTGTCATTTAAACTGCTAGGAATGTGGAGCCTCAAAATTCACTTCATTAGTGCTTGCAAAAGCTACCAACAGGAGCAGACAGCAAGGTCTACAATCTGCAGGAGCTGACAGAATACCCTATTATTAGGATTCATACCAGATTACAAGGCAGCTTCCCATTCAGTTCAAAGGGTTATGAAGCAGGTTTGTTTACTGGCTTCTATTTACATTTTATACAAACAGTAGAGCAAACAAGTCAAAGGAATCTTCTTTTCCCTAAATTATTTGACAGATCTCTTGTTGGTATGTACAGCAAAAGAGCACTGATGTTTTTCTAGTAATTCTATTTTGCTTTACATACCAACAAGGGGGAAATGCGCTAAAGTGGCACCTAGTCTGTTTCATTTCTTAATTTGCAGTTTGATCCATTTCAAGTACAGTTTTCAAGCTGTGAAACTTCCATGCTCTAAACATGGACTCTAAACTCTCTATCCGAGAGGTGTCAAACTCATTTGTTACGAGGGCCTGAGCGGACATAAATGTCACTTTGGCAGGCTGGGCCACGTGTGCCATAAAATGTAATGCCAGGCACCGGAGATAGAAACTGTACAAAGGGCAGCAACTGGTAAGCTCTGAGTTAGTGTGTCCTCACTGCAAGGCCCATGGGCTGGGAGGGGGGTGCAGAGGAAAACTCACATAGGCGGACTGGTGCTCGACAACTACAGACAAGGTTGTTCTGCTGTGCTGAAGCCACAATGGAGTGGCTCCACCCACTCCCCCCAGCATTCCCTCCCTTGCACCAGTTGTTCATGGACCGCATAAGAACCCTGGACAGGCTGGTTGCAGTCCCCAGGCCTTATTTGACACCCCTGCTCTATCCCTTGTGGCCTCCCAATTCCTGCATGCCGCCTTCTGACTTTCTCTCATTTCCACAAAACATGTCTATCTTCCTTGCATCTTTAGGCCTCACCAAAACATTCCACATTTTGTTCAATCACAACATTTTTCAAACCAAAAATTAAGCAAACTCAATTTATCCAAGCGTGCTTATTTTTACATAATTTAATCTGTAGACTAAATTTCGCATTCCTCGAAAAACAAGAAATTCTTTTAAAGTCAGAGTTCACACAACTCTACGGATCATGTTCTACTCTAATTGCTGTACTGGCTCCCCACCTAACACTGCATCAAGTTTCAATCCTTTAATCTGGCCAGTTTTAAAAAAAAAACTGGAAAAAATAATATTGACTAATGATGCAATTCTACCCTGATCATCATTTTGCAGACATTTATTAGAAAAATCACATGACCGCCAGGTAAAACTCTATTTTTTCCATCACAAGCCTGTCATCCTAGTATAAAGCATTAAAATCACTTTAAATATTCTCCAACGCAGTGGGTTACAGTTGGTTTCTACTAATCGCATATTCAAACTGAATGAAGTTGAGCCAGAAAGTAAGCATATTAAGGGGAGACATTTCTGGCAGACATTCTAGCATGACTAGTTCAAAACAGAACACTCAACACCTACATGTCTCTACAAAATGATCTGTCTTCAATAAAGTATTACAATAAGGCAATTCAGTTTCTAACACGATGTGTACAAAACAAAATTCGGCTACGGAGCCTTAACACCTGCACGCATGTCAGGACCTGCCAATATGCTTAGCAGAAGTCATCAATAGCTCTGGTCTTTCCTGGCCTCTGCATTTTGCAGACGGTTTCCTCATACAGCCTGCTTTCCTAGTCATTTCTCCACCATTCATTATTTACGGACTGTTTCTTTGTGACAGTTTGTAAAAATATACGCACATCTCATAAATCCATGTCCAAACCGCTGGCTCCCCCCACCCCAGTAGCTCAGTAGCAAGCAAAAAAAGGATTATGGGAGGGTAAAGTATGGTCACGTTATGTTTTACACAGATTAAGGTAGCCCAACTACAATATTCACGAAGCAGCAGCACTTACTCATTTATCCCATACGTACCTAAACTCTTTAAAAAGTCTATGAAATAGGTGAAAAATGCTTGCTCTTTGATTTTATTCGTAATACGAGGCTGCAATCAAATGCATACTCAGCAGGGAGTAAGCCCCTCCCCTGCCCCCAAATGCTTTGAGACTTACTAAGTAAACATACACAGGACTGGGATGCATGTCCAGTTGATGGCGTCTGGATGCATGTTCAGTGGATGGAGTTACACTCCACCCAGCCAGACTGAATAATCTACAATGCAAAATATGTTGGACTCCAATAAAAACTGGAATGTAATTTCCACATCTGGGAATTCCCATTGCGTACTTAGCTAACTTGCACATTTAGAATTTGAGGTCATCACCAAGGCTGTTCGTTGATCAATGTGTATTCCCATCTCTCAGCCCAAAAGCCCTCAGGCACCTTACAGCATAATTAAATACAAAAAAGTAATAAAACAGAAGTCCAGCGGCATCTTGAAGACTAACCACGTGTATTCCAGCATGAGCTTTTGTGAGGCAGAGCTCACTTCCTCAGATGCAAGGAAGAGAAAATCATTTTCCTCAGGAAAGATACAGAAGGGAAGGGGGGCAAGGAACAATTTGGGGGCAGAGAGGTAACTCTGATTCTCTCTCACCTGCACCTGAGGAAGTGAGCTCTGACTCACAAAAGTTCACAATGGAATAAATGTTATTCTTTAAGGTGACACTGGACTTCTGCTTTATTTTGCTTTGATATACTAACACAGCTATTCCTTTGAAATAAAATGTAAAACATGCAATAAAAATATCAGAACCTAACTTCACCCACCCTCCAAAAACCTAACAACTCCTCATTAAAACTCTTATTTATCTACACTCCACCTTTCTGAGACTGAAGACAGATCATTAGCTAAAAACAACCATATAAAAATGTAGTATTATAAGCATCGGCAGAAGTCAGAGCAAAGGTTTACAAAACCCAAAGCCCAAGCAAACACACCCCACCAGATAACCAGTCCAAAAATAAAGCCACAAGGTAGAGATAGGAACTCTCAGTCTGAGCCAAGTGATGCTCTGTATTATTGGTGCGGGGGTGGGGGGAGAACAGTGGGAGGGCTTCTAGTGTCCTGGCCCCACTGATGGACCTCATGATGGCACCTGGTATTTTTAGCCACTGTGTGACAGAGTGTTGAACTGGATGGGCCATTGGCCTGATTCAACATTGGCTTCTCTTGTGTTCTTAAAGCCCAGATAAAGGTCTTTACCAGCTGCTAGAAGATTACCAATTCTGGCACCAGGCAAACTGCCAATGGAAAGGCATTCCAAAGTTTTTGTTATTGTTCAGTTGCACAGTCAAGTCCAACTCTTCGTAACCCCATGGACCACATCATGCCAGGCCCTCCTGTCTTCCACTGTACTCCGGAGTTTGCTTAATTTCATGTTCATTGCATCAATAACACTGTTATCCAATGTTAAAGTAAAAGTAAAGGTTCCCTTGCTCGAACGTCAGTCGAATCCGACTCTAGGGTTGCGGTGCTCATCTCCGTTTCAAAGCCGAAGAGCCAGCGCTGTCCGAAGACATTTTCGTGGTCATGTGGCCGGCATGACTAGACACCAAGGTGCACGGAATGCTGTTACCTTCCCACCAAAGTGGTACCTATTTATCTACTTGCAATTTCTTGCTTTCGAACTGCTAGGTTGGCAGGAGCTGGAACTAGAGATGGGAGCTCACTCCATCATGCGGCACCCGGGTCTCGAACTGCTGAACTACTGACCTTCCACAGCCTGCAGTTCAGTGTCTTAACCACTTGAGCCACCGCAGCTCCTCCATCCAATGTTAGGGTACCATAATTAAAAATTCCCTTCTTCTAGTTGTCAGTTTTCCATCTGCTACTGATGCAAGATGAAGCAGGACCTGTGCTACAGATCTTAACTGCCAGTCCAGAAAAAAAAATGAGAGTAGGAAATCTTTTAGGTATCCTGGCCATCTAAGGCTTTAACGGCCTAAAGCAAGACACTGAATTTGGCCTGGAACTAGCCAATGCTGTTTTAAGGCAGACATAGGCCCCGGTCACACGGGCCAGATATCACGGGGGGGAGGCGTGGCTAATTGCCCCGGCGTAGTTTGATCCGCGATTACGCAATCAGACGCGCTGGCGGCACACCACGGGTCCTTCCCTCAGCGCCAGCGGGTAAACGAGGGACCGGAGGGAAATGCCGCATGCCGGTGCGATCACACCACGGGCGTCTGGAGCCAGCCCGTGGCAAACATTTACTAGTACCTTGGAGGTACTAGTTTTTACATGTGCATTGTCGGCGGTAAGCCACGGGTGCACTCCACTTCCCAGATGTTGGGGTGTGATCGCGCCCGGATAATCCGCCCACCTTCCATGCCTCTCCCGCGGCAACTTTGCCATGTGACCGGGGCGATAATAGGTTATTTGTGCTAGACTCTGGTCAGCAGTCTGGCTACTGCATTCGGACTAACTGCCACTTCCAAATCATCTTCAAGGGCAGCCCCAAGTAAAGTGTATTATAGTAGCCCAGCCAGGAGCTCATCAGTGAATGAATAATTGTACCCGAGTCACATCCCACAAGGTGGGTGCAGGTGGTGCCCCAGATGAAACTGGTAAAAGGTGCCATCCACTACAGAGGTATGAAATAAATCAGAAGCACTTCTAAACTGCGGGTACCATAGCAATTTAGGTACTTTAAGTTATGCCTGCTGATTTTAAAACAAGAGGACTATAGCACTGGCAAAATTGTATGTTTTGGTAATTGTGATTAGAATAAGCAACTTTTACTGTAACACTGGATAAAACTAGCAATTAACCATTGCTTGTTTTCCTTAGTAAATTAATAACGCAAAACAAATTTTATCAGGACACCTGGCATATTTTCTGTTATCTGACAGCTTCATAAGAACATAAGAAGAGCCCTGCTGGATCAGACCAACAGCCCATCTAGTCCAGCATCCTGTCTCACACAGTGGCCAACCAGTTCCTCTGTGTGAGACAGAAGGCTAGACTAAGATGGACTGTCAGTCTGATCCAGCAGGGCTCTTCTTCACTGTATTTAGTGTTATGTTTTCTGTTTTGGACCATGGAAGATATTTATACAGCATAACAAAATACCAAAGGATTAGGTTAACAAAATCACACATAAGCATATATTCAAACAGCCTTGCCTATCTGGGCAAAAATCTGATCTACCTAGCTTGGGTTTTAGACTGGTTTTATCCCAAAACAATACTTTCCTGACTTTCAGCAACACTCAGTGAAATTCTCCAAGGCTTTTGAAGGTAGTGATAACAGCTCTCTCACCTTTTCACACAATCGTTACAGCAAAGCCTGATCAGAAATTCAATCATCTTCAGGTCAAAGTGCCAGAATACATTTTCTACCATTTTGATTAGAAGAAAGAATTCTCCCAAGCCTACCAGCTCTTACAAAGCACAGCAAGACATTTGGAAAAGTCTTTTTTGTTCTCTCTCTGGTACAATGAAAAACCTTCTGTTCAGTCTCGATCATAAATACAGATACGGGCACTCAGATATCAGGACGGAAGCACAGGACATACACAAAGACAGATTGCCTACCAAATCATCTCTGAACACACTCAGTTCCATTTGATATCAATATCCACTTTGTAGGGTTAGTCATCCAGCGATGTGAGTGGAACACAGCACAGCATCCCATTATGCTGTTTAAACTGTTCTATCCTTTCTGTGTGCTTTTTGTGCTACAACCATCATCTTTAAATTGCCATAATCCTTCTCACCGTGCCTACGCTTTTAAAAACACAAACTTCCTGGAAGAAACACACTCGCTGGAATTTTGTGCCTTTGTTTTACTGCTCCTAGGGGTCTCCTTGGAACATGCTGCACTATTTTACAATGCAACCATATCTAGGAAGCAGCAAAAATTTCAGCATCCTTATCTGTATAGCACAGCCCACATTGATCTCCGAGTCAGAATCACATGTTATATAATTGACTTGCTGGAAAGTGAGATGGCAACCAATACCTGGAAAATTTGCCCCACCATTCGCTCACATCAAGTCCAGAAAGATTCAACTTAATGACACCACATTGAAACATAATCACTCTCATGATCCACATCTTATTTATCACTCTGCCAGCATACAAGACGATAAAAGTCATGATAATGTCAGTATGTCAAAGCTACCACTGATTTGGCAGGGCCTTTCCTCCGGCATTTGGCAACTGATAGTCTCAGATTCATCAAAAGAAATCTCAAGCACACAAAATCCCCGTCAGCAGGCATGAAACTACTTAATTGCATCACCATGTGGAACAGAAGAATGTGTACCATGTAATAACACATCCAAAATTAACCCCATTCCCTAAGTTCGACACATGGTAAGGAATGGCTATGTTGAGAAGCATACAATTGGTAATGCAGATCCAGTACGAACGGTAGGCTGCAAAAAAAATTGCCTTCAGGTGTCTGCTTGCATATTTAAATCTCAGCCTGCTTTCCCAGGACGATACTGAGATTTTCATTTTCTGGCATACAGTAAAAACACCAGGGTGCTAACCACCCACCAAGTCAGTTCACGCATTCCCACATCACAGAAGGAGCGTGGAAGCAGTCTCACTTGACAACCACCAACTGACAGTTGCTAGATCAGAAAGGCATAAAGACAGAGAAGAGTCTCATGGCCTAGCAATTTGAATTAAAGGATTGACAAATATCCTAATGTTCAGGACCTACTGAAATGTTGGGGGAATTAGGGACTTCTTTAAAAAAAACTGATACATTTAGAATCCCATATCTGAACAAAAAACACACAGAGAAATTATGGGCTTTACAAACAGGCTCATTCATGCCTTCCCTAATGCAATCCATTCCACAGAAATCAATGGCCCTGGACTGGAGCAACTCTGCATAGGATTGTACAGTGAATCCTCTTAGACGTCAGCCAGGAATCACCTTCCAACAGAGACATTTCAGTCAAAGCTGGAAACATCCGACAAACATTATTATATTTCTGGGGTCTCAGACGTTCGATGCTACAGTGGGGCGTGGGGGGGGGGGAATCTAATGATACACCCACTTTATCCCCCCCCCCCGTTCCTATAAGAAGGTCCAACCTGCAACCTCTTAGCGTCCCTCCTCCCATAGCTCAGCTGGGAGGGAACCTCCCGCTTAGACCCTCAGCGAGCGCCCCTCCTCCCCGCCGCGCCACCCCCCATCCGTGGAACCACGAAACGACCCCCCACACAGACACCCCACCCCACCCCGTTGCAAGCTCCATCCGGGCCTGTGCACATAACCCTGCTGAGTCGATTTTGGAGGGAACAAAATAATAATAATAATAATAAACGGGGAGGGGGGAGCGGTTAGGCGAATCGATCGCCCGCCCCCCCCCCCACGTGCACGCGCAGAGTCACGCCGGCAGCAAGAGGCGCCCTCTGCCATAGCGCAGCGCGGGGCTGGGGAGGGGGGAGGATGAGGAGGACCCTCCGACGCGCCGGCCGCCCCCGCCTTCCGTACCTGGATGTAGTTGGTCTCGCAGTACTCGGCGACCCGCTCGAGGTTGGTGTAGCTGTCGAAAAGGGCCCGGCGCCCCCCCGGGATCTCCTCCTCCAGCAGCATCTGCAACTCCGCCATCTTCACATCGTCGCGCGCGAGCGCGCTCCGCCCCTCCCTCGCGCTCTCTCTCCCTCTCGCGCCCGCTCTCCCTCCTCCCTCCCGCGTGCAGCCAACCGCCCCCTCGCGCCCCACCCCCCTCCTGCGGTACTCGCCCCTCTCGCTCCCAGAGAGGAACCACCGCCAACCGCCCTGAACGGTCCCTCAGTGGGGGGGCGCGGCATCAGCGACCGACAGCGGCCGCCCGTACTGCGCAGGCGCCGGAGCCTTCCACGATGCCGGCCTCTCTCCCCCTCCCCCCGTCCCCTCACAGTGCCACGCGCGGTTCACACTTCCGGTGCCTCCGTCCCAGCCGGTCGGAGGGGGCGGGAGGTGGTAGCGCCCCTCAGCCTTGCCTTTTGGGGGGAGCAGGGGGCTCATGTGGGAGGGCACGTGATGGGAGAGAGGCCTCCCCCCGCAGCCCAGAGTGAGGGGCGGGGGGGGGTGACCGATAGAAGAATTTCCATGGGGAAAGTGGAGAGTGTGTCCTGTGTGCCACCTGTCTCTGTTTCACATCGTGTTCCCGGCACACACACAATCATTTCAGACATAAAGGTATGGAATACAAACATTGTTCGATAGATAGATAATCTCCTGAAGAAACATTTGCATTTCATTCATTTTTATATCATATATATATATGTATTAAATGCAAACATTAGATAGATAGATAGATAGATAGATAGATAGATAGATAGATAGATAGATAGATAGATAGATAGATAGATAATCTGAAGAAACATTTCCATTTCATTCATTTTTATATCTCATATATAGATATAGATATATCCTACAGTCCAAATCTAGGCATGTTTATTCAGATACAGGGTTACCATACAGAGATTCGTTCCCCTGGAGAAAGTGGCATCTTCAGAGGGTGGAGTCTAGGGCAGCACATCCTTCCTGAACTCCCGTGCCTCCTCAGACTCTGCCCGCCCAGGCTTGGCTGGTAAATCTCCAGGAATTTCCCATCCAAGAGTTGGCTTCAGAAAGAAGTCTTGTTGCTTTCCAGGGGCCTTACTCCCTGGTAAGTGTGCATGAGATTGCACATTGCAGTTCTGCGCCCACTGGGACTCAGCTCCATGGGGCTGGCTTCTCAGTAGATGTGAGCAGCCAGTCTCACCCTGAGCCTTCTTATGAAGTGGACACTAGTCCAGTGGTCTTCAGCAGGTGTTTGGGACCCTCAGATGGGTTGGGGAGCACTTCCTGCTGCATTGTGAAGCCCTATATGACTGCCATTTTTAATTTGCTGCCTTCTAGGAGGAGGAGGGGAGAAGAGGAGTTGGATTTGTACCCCTCCCTTCACTAGGAGGCTCAGATCAGCTTATACTCTCCTTCCCTTCCTCTTCCCACAACAGACACCCTGTGAGGCAGGTGGGGCTGAGAAAGCCCTTTCAAGAACTGCTCCTGAGAGAACTTGTGACTGATCCAAGGTCATCCTATCACATATATAATAAAACCCAGTTCTCCAGATTAGAGTCCGCCACTCTTAACCAATACGTCAAATTTGTTGTGTAAGTAGGATGGCCATCCCCTAGGTGGGGCCTGGAGATCTCCCGACTACAAAGATCCGTTCCCCTGGAGGAAATGGCTGCTTTGGAGAGTGGACCCAATGGCATCATACCACGCAATGGCATCATACCCACCCCAAACCCCACTCTTCCCAGACTCCAACCCCAAACCTCCAGAAATTTCCCTACCCAGAGCTGACAACACTACCACCTCCACCAACGACCATGAGGGACGGCCCAATATAAAACTTTTACAGTACCGTGATGGACCAAAATGGGCTCTGGGTTAATATCCCCTGGGTTAATATTCTCAAGCCTTCATCTTGATTTGACTGAAGCAATAATATTACTGATAATCTGATTGTTTTATTTTGATTTTAATGATTATACTGGCACTTGATGCCCTTGTTGTGAGCCGCCCTGAGCCCGCTCGCGGGGAGGGCGGGATAAAAATGTGAGAAATAAATAAATAAATACTGCACAGAAAGCAAGAGTGCCATTCTTCCTGCCTTCCTTTGCACGCGTAGGACAGGAAGACATGGGAGAGGTAACCCCCTAGTGGTTCTGACCAGTAGCATTTTTATGATTGCCAGCTCTGAGTTGGGAAAAACCCGGAGATTGGGGGGTGGAGCCTGGAGAGGGCAGAGTTAGGAGAGGAGGAGCTTCAGCAGGGTATAATGCCATCCAGTCCACTCTCCAAAGCAGACATTTTCTCCCTGGGAACTGAATTTGGTCATCCGGAGATCAATTGTAATAGCAGGAGATCTCCAAATGTCACCTGGAGGTTGGCAAATCTAAGCTTGTTCCTCACTGGAGTACAGCTCCCAATGCTTGTATGTCTCCCATCCCCGGGTCTTTGTCTCCTTCTCATGGACCTGACCATAACCCCAGGGGGCTCATAAGAGGAGGAAGAGAAGAGGAGATTGGATTTATACCTCTCCCTTCACTCAGAGTCTCAGAGCGGTTTACAATCTCCTTTCCCTTCCTCTCACCACAACAGACACCCTGTGAGGTAGGTGGGGCTGAGAGAGCTCTGAGAGAACTGCTCTTGAGAGAACAGCTCCGAGAGAACTTGTGACTGAGCCAAGGTCACGCCAGAAGCTGCATGTGGGTAATCAAACCCGGTTCTCCCAGATTAGAGTCTGCATGCTTAACCACTACACCAAACTGGCTCTCTCTATATATCTAGCCCCTCTTCTGTGCTTGTAGCTCAGTGGGTCCTGGGTCTGGAAAGAATGAAGACCACTACTCTGGGCCACGACCCCTGATGCCTGGTTCTTAAAAGTTGCAAAAGACACATTTTTTATGCAACCATCTTGACACAGCCGCTACTCTGGAAATCTCCTGAAGAGAACCTGGAAGCCTTGTCAGGAGTATTAGATATACTTAAGTATATTAGATATACCACAAATACTTAACCCACAATAAAGCTGTCATTAAGATGGCACAAGACTTGCTTCCATCTCATTGGAGGGATTCCTTCATTGCAACTGACATTTATTAACCACCGACAGTATGCCAGGTGTTACAGAAGCACACCTTGGGGGCCCTGGCCAATTTGGGTTTTAGTGCAGGAATTCTTGCAAACAATACATACATATATACCGTGTTTCCCCGAAAATAAGACCTACCCCCAAAATAAGCCCTAGCAGGATTTCTATGCATTTGTGGTATAAGCCCTAGTGTGTCTTCTTGAGAAAAAATAAATATAAGACAGTGTCTTATTTTCGGGGAAACACGGTATGTATGTATGTGTGTGTGTGTGTGTGTGTGTATGTATGTATGTATGTATGTATGTATATAGGGCTGCGGTGGCTCAAGTGGTTAAGATGCTGAACTGCAGACCAGAAGGTTGGTAGTTCAGCAGTTCGAGACCCGAGTGCCATGTGACAGAGTGAGCTCCCGTCTCTGGTCCCAGCTCTTGCCAACCTAGCTGTTCGAAAGCAAGGAATTGCAAGTAGATAAATAGGTATCACTTTGGTGGGAAGGTAACAACGTTCCGTGCGCCTCGGCATCTAGTCATGCCAGGCACATGACCACAGAGATGTCTTCGGACAGCGCTGGCTCTTCGGCTTGGAAACGGAGATGAGCACCGCATCCCTAGAGTCAGATTCAACTGGCTTTCAAGCAAGAGAAACCTTTACCTTTATATATATATGTATGTATGTATTAGGATGCTCAGTTAGGTGGATATTGAGCTTATCTGCACTTCTGCAGGAGTTCTACACATCAGTGGTAATAAATCTCTTAGATTTCCCTGTCCTGTTCTTTTGCTTGTCCTATCTTGCTCCATAAATTTAAAATGTATCAGTTGACCTTGAGGTTTTTAGAAAAGGAATAAGTAGACCACACAGGATGGCCCTGTTGTACAAAAAAGAGGATGTCAGGCCCCTAAAAATTGTATATGATTCCTTGGGGAACAAGAATGGCTGGAATGTCTTTTATGAACCTGCTTAAAGACAAGTTTTCCACCATTCTTCTCCTGCAAGGAGGGCTTTAGGGGCTTTTGAGACTGCTCCTCTCTTTCTGTAGTTTCTGGGCTTCATGGCAGTGGGCAAAGGTTATTTTTTCAATGGGAAGGACTTAAAAAACATGAGTTTACGTTTCCCGTACTGGAGTCAATGAGACTGGGAAAGTGGCTGGTTCTTGCCCAACGTTTGAAAACCAGCTCTACATAAAAAGCAATTCTACATAAAGTTGGAATGGAAAATCCAAAATACCTATGGTAGTCACAAAGATAGATTACATTTTTGGACACTCAGCCCATTCATAAAAAACGGATACTCAGAGAGAAAGTTTCCCGTTTGCTAATTCACCTCATATTACATATTAGGCTTCTCGACTGATCACTTTGCCAATATTGAGAAACACCGGAAAATCACAGTAACCCGTCTTAACTCCTTAAATACAATTTTCTAAGTACGTAAATTTTCATTTTCTTTGTTGAAATTCACTTTGCATGAAATGTTAAAAGAAATAACATTATTTTAAAAATTAGATCACAGTGACGTGCTAGGCATGCATATGCAAGAGCTTAGAGAGACAGTTCCATCTTGAGCAGAGGGGTATCATTCTAAGCCTTGGGCTTCACTAGAGTTTAGAGGGTGTAACTCTGCTTAGGATACAACTGAAAATTGCTTTCTCGCTAGGGATCTGTTCAAAGCAGACAGGGCAATCCTATGCAGAGTTATGCCAGTCAAATTCCACAGACTGGAATACCTCTTCAGAGGAGCGCAGTAAAAGTTCCTTAATATCAAATACCTTTCCAGATGTTTTAGATATTTCCTATACCCATCTTGAGCAAATACTTCAATAGATCATTTTAATCTCCCTTCAGATCTAGCATATATTTATTTAAAAGCATGATATATCAAAGATCTGAAAACAAATGTCCTTGAAGGTGAGAGGACCATTAATCAAAATTTATGTGAAACAGGAAAAATCTTAGGTAGGTTAAAATTATGCATCTATTGGATTCCTGTGTTATCTGTATTACATAAAATATGCATAGCTACCTAACTTCAGCATATTTCGCAGTCTCTTGGGTTAAATTATATTCTACTGTTAATTTTATAACTGCCTTGTCAGTAGAGATTAATCATCAGTTATTACAAAGTTTACATCCAAGAGGAGGGCCGCTTTAGAAGGTGGTCCTAAACGGAGCTGTACCCTTCTAAACCCATCGATTTCAATGGATTTAGAAGGGCGTAACTCTCCTTAGGATTGTGCTGTAAGTATGAAAGACTATGCAAAGGCAAACGGGAAGAAACTGAGTATCACTGTTCGAGTGTTGACACAGGGACTCCACAGCTGTCAAAGCTATGATTTATTGCCTGTGTATGGCACCCTGGTGGAAATCTCATTTGAGATAAAGTTGAGAATGAATTAAATAACAAAGGCCTATCACACACGCACAGCTCACTGCAGAGAGTCCGAACAGTCAAGACTTTTAAGCTTGGCTTTGGATTCTGTGCCTGCTGTACCACTGTTCTTTTTTCTCTGATGTATTTATTTTGCAGCTACAACCAAAAAACGCAGTTTTTCTTAATCGGGATGGGAACGTCACTTGTGACATGTGGGGGGTGGAGTCCAAAGGTTTGGTTTTTTTAAATTTACACAGTCGCCCTATCACAGCTGCGCAGTAGCGTCAAGTAAGCGCCTTCCATTTAAATCCTCCTGGTTCAGTTCCTTGAAGGAAAGGGAACACAAAGGAATGCAGGCAAAGTTCTTTTTTTAAAAAATCCTGAAATTGACCAAACTATTTTTGAAACTGACTAGAGCAGTTGTGAAACTCCCTTTTTTAATTGCCATGCTCTAGTGGATTCTCTGTTGTGTGAAAATTGTGAAAAATGGAAAAGAGTCACCATCCCCCTTTCTTTGCCACACAATCGCCATTTTGAATTGGTTTTTAATTATTTTCCCCACCGTTTAATATTTTTTGTATGAGACTAGTGATAAAATGTTAATTTAAATCCACCATATGCACAGTAATGTCAGATCTGCACGGACTCATGGGGGAGAAAGAGAAGAAGGGAGATGGCCGGGGGGGGGGGGGGCCCCTTGGGGGCGGGGGGGGGGGGGGACCCTTCAGCATGACATCTCAGTTGATTTCCAAAAAGGAGCTCGGAGGCGTGTCCCCACTTGCTGGATCCAAATCCTATAAATCCTGTTTGTTCTGAGAACAAACAGAGTGAGCTCATGGCCAAAGCACTTGGGAGGCTTGCTGGGTATTGTGGAATACTTGGCTGGGTGGGTTAAAGCTTTCTTTTCATTTCTGTGATGGCCACCAGCAATGCTCCCTCTAAGCTATGGAGTTTTGTGAGCAAAAATTCTACCTTGTGAGCTACCGGCATTAAAGTTGTGAGCGAGCCATTTGGCTGCTGCATAAATTGTTTTGCCCTGGAGCCATCCTTCCTAAGCTAAGACAAAAATGTGTGAGCCGGAGGCTAAAATACTGTGAGCTAGCTCACCCTAACTCAGCTTAGAGGGAACACTGGTCACCAGCTGAGCATTGGTGGTGGCTGTGATGCTTGCTGGTGGGCTTGATCAATGGCACACAACCTGATGCTGGTCTTTCCCTCCCTCCCTCCCTCCCCCCTTTCAGAGCTTGCAAAGAGACTTCTCAGAGAGCTACCAGAGAAGCATGTTTTTCCCTGTCGTTTCTTTTTTCCCCAGCAATCCAAATCTAGTGATAGTTTATATCACTAGACTCATGCCGCTTGTTAAAAAAAAATTAAATGTAAAATAACGAGGGGAAAAGCGATCAATGGAGCTTGTACACCAATGAATGGCAGAAGGTACAGAGTGGGCGGAACAACCCCAATGTGGGCAGGGGAGTGACCTACAAGGGGCAGCAAAGGGACAGGGGGAGAAATCCGAGGGAATCTGTATGCTTTTGAATTACCTTTGGCTCGGAAGCTAAACAAGGGGGAAATCAGCACAAAACCACTCTCAGAAAACCCAGGGAAACAGTGAACAGGAAGCAAACTGAGCGCTGAAAGGGAGGAAATAAATGCAGAATGAAAAAGAAAACCTGACGGAGATGCACAGCAAAAGCGAGGGAAAACACTCGTGCATTTGTTGCATATCGTTTATTGTAGCCGTTTATTGTCCTAAATTAAACTGTGCTGGAGTAAGACAGCATCCAGATGACAGCATCTCCCATGACTGGTGCGTAGTGGTTGAAAGTGCCACAAAGTCACAACTGTTTTATGGTGACCCCAGTGGAGTTTTCAAAACAAGAGACGTTCAGAGGTGGTTTGCCCTGCCTCCATGTCACAACTCTGGTATTCCTTGTAGATCTCCCATCCAAATAGTAACCAGGGTTGACTCCACTTCGCTTCTGAGATCAGACAAGATTGGGCTAGCCTGGGTTATCCAGGTTAGGGCATGGCTGGTGTACCATTCTGCTAAAGGTAAAGATCCTCCGAAAATGAGATGACAAGGATTCTATGCTTTTTCCTGTGCTGAGTTGCCTTTGGTGGTCCTGCTAGATCCCTAGCTGTCATTTGGACTAGTTGCTTTAGCTCAGTGCAAACGTAAAGTACAGTGAATCAGCAGCAGCACATCTAAAACTAAATAACTCAATCTGTATTGCATAAGTATATCAGTTTTATGTCACTAACTGCAACCCTATGCAGAGTTTGTTGTTGTTGTTCAGTCGCACAGTCGAGTCCAACTCTTCGCGACCCCATGGATCATCTCCCGCCAGGCCCTCCTGTCTTCCGCCGTCCTCTGAAGTTGGCTCAATTTCATGTTCGTTGCATCGATGACACTGTCTAACCATCTCATCCTTTGCCGTCCCCGTCTTCTTTGACCTTCAATCTTTCCCAGCATCAGGGTCTTCTCCAGTGAGTGCTCCCTTCTCATTTGGTGGCCAAAGTATTTGAGCTTCAGTTTCATTATCTGGCCTTCCAGGGAACAGTCAGGGTTGATTTCTTTGAGGATTGACTGATTTGATCTTCTTGCAGTCCAAGGGACTCTCAAGAGTCTCCTCCAGCACCATAGTTCAAAAGAATCTATTCTTCGGCGCTCAGCCTTCCTTATAGTCCAACGCTCGCAGCCATACATGACTACTGGGAATACCATTGCTTTGACCATGCGGACTTTTGTTGGCAGGGTGATGTCTCTACTTTTTATCATGCTGTTTAGGTTCGCCATCGCTTTCCTCCCAAGGAGCAGGCGTCTTTTAATTTCATGGCTGCAGTCACAGTCTGCGGTGATTTGATGACTAGGGAGCCATGTACCTGATGTTATCTGCAGGTCGTCTTGAAGAAACAGGCTCTGAAGAACTGCTCTTCCAAAAGCAGCATCAGTTTTAGCACAGTGCATCACCACCAGGAACTTCTCAAAGGCTGAAGTCAGTGAACCAATAGCAGACCTGCAGAGATATGTCACCAAGTATCTGGAGAAAGTGGCAGAATCAGGAGCCATAATGACCCTTTCACAGTACTAGCTTGCTTGATACGTTCGCATCAAACTTTAAAGCCAGGCATCTTTCCCGGCATTTGAAAGACATGTTTGCACTCACTGGAGAAAACCCTGATGCTGGGAAAGATTGAAGGTCAAAGAAGACGGGGACGGCAAAGGATGAGATGGTTAGACAGTGTCATAACAGCATCATCTTCTAAGACTTTGAATAGCTCAGCTGGAATACCATCACCTCCACTAGCTTTGTTGTTAGTAATGCTTTCTAAGGCCCATTTAACTTCACATTCCAGGATGTCTGGCTCAAGGTCAGTGATTATACCGTCGTGTTTGTCAAGGACATTGAGGTCTTTCTTGTATAGTTCTTCTGTGTATTCTTGCCATCTTTTCCTAATCTCTTCTGCTTCTGTTAGGTCCCTACCGTTTTTGTCCTTTATCATGGCCAGCTTTGCATGGAACGCTCCCTTGATTTCTCCAATTTTCTTGAAGAGATCTCTAGTCCTTCCCATTCTATTGTTTTCTTCTATTACTTTGCACTGTTCATTCAGGAAGGCCTCCTTATCTCTCCTTGCTGTTCTCTGGAAATCTGCGTTCAGTTGGGTAAATCTTTCCTTTTCGCCTTTGCCTTTCGCTTTCCTTCTTTCCTCTGCTATTTGTAAAGCCTCATCAGAAAGCCATTTTGCTTTCTTGCATTTCTTTTTCTTTGGTATGGTGGTGATTGCTGCCTCCTGTACGATGTCACGAACCTCTGTCCATAGTTCTTCAGGCACTCTATCTATCAAATCCAGACCCTTGAATCTATTCTTCACCTCTACTGTATATTCATCAGGGATGCGATCTAGGTCAAACCTGAATGGCCTCGTGGTTTTCCCAATTTTCTTCAGTTTAAGTCTGAATTTTGCAATGAGTAGCTCATGATCTGAACCACAGTCAGCTCCAGGTCTTGTTTTTACTGACTGGATAGAGCTTCTCCATCTTTGACTGCAAATTATATAGTCAATCTGATTTCGGTGTTGCCCATCTGGTGATGTCCATGTGTAGAGTCGCCTCTTAGGTTGTTGGAAAAGGGTGTTCGCTATGACCAGTGTGTTCTCTTGACAAAACTCTGTTAACCTTTGCCCTGCTTCATTTTGCTTTCCAAGGCCAAACTTGTCTGTTATTCCGGTTACCTTTTGACTTCCTACTTTAGCATTCCAGTCCCCTATGATGATGAGGACATCATTTTTTGGTGTTAGTTCTAGGAGGTGTTGTAGGTCTTCATAGAACCGGTCCACTTCAGCCTCTTCTGCATCAGTGGTTGGGGCATAGACTTGGATTACTGTGATGTTGAATGGTTTGCCTTGGAATCGGACAGAAATCATTCTGTCATTTTTGAGATTGTATCCCAGTACTGACTTTTGCACTCTCTTGTTGACTATAAAGGCCACACCATTTTTTCTACGAGATTCCTGGCCACAGTAGTAGATATAATGGTCTTCTGAGTTAAATTCGCCCATTCCTGTCCACTTTAGTTCACTGATTCCTAGGATATCGATGTTCAGTCTTGCCATCTCATTTTTGACCACGTCAAGCTTACCTTGATTCATAGATCTTACATTCCAGGTTCCTATGCAGTATTGTTCTTTGCAGCATCGGACTTTCCTTTCACCATCAGACACATCCACAACTGAGCGTCCTTTCGGCTTTGGCCCAGCCGTTTCACTCTTTCTGGGGTTACTTGTACTTGCCCTCTGCTCTTCCTCAGTAGCATATTGGACACCTTCCGACCTGAGGGGCTCATCTTCCAGCGTCATATCTTTTAGCCTTTTGGTACTTTCCATGGGGTTTTCTTGGCAAAAGTACTGGAGTGGGTTGCCATTTCCTTCTCCAGGGGGATCACTCTTGGTCTGAGTTCAGTTGGGCAAATCTTTCCTTTTCGCCTTTGCCTTTCGCTTTCCTTCTTTCCTCTGCTATTTGTAAAGCCTCATCAGAAAGCCACTTTGCTTTCTTGCATTTCTTTTTCTTTGGGATGGCCTTAAAGGTAAAGGCTTCCCTTGCTTGAAAGCCGGTCAAATCCGACTCTAGGGGTGTGGTGCTTGTCTCCATTTCCAAGCTGAAGAGCCAGCACTGCCTGCCTTGAGAGCCAGCTTGGTGCACTGGTTAAGAGTGATAGACTAAGATTTGCAAGACCCAGGTTCAAATTCCTCCTCTGCTAGGGACGTTTGCCAGGAAACCTTGGACCAGTCACACTGTCTTAGGCCTAATCTACCTCACAGGGTTGTTGTGATGATAAAATGGAGAAGGGAGGATTTTGGAAGCCAACTGGGGTCTCCATCGGGGAGGAAAAAGGGATATAAATGAAGTAAATAAATAACTGACTATAGGAACCAATTCTAGGCAGATGTGAGAAGTAAGCCCCATTTTATTCAATGGGGCCGACTCCCAGGAAAGCATTTTTAGGATTGCAGCCTGAGCTTTCCCACAAAGAATCCTAGGAATTATTTTCAGCGTTAATACAGTGCAAGGGAACCCCCTGATCTGTTCACTGATGTTACTGTGTAGCACTTCAGTGAAAATCAGGATGCGGAATGGTATAGTATAACCTCGGGGTGTCGGACTCATTTGTTATGAGGGCCGGATTTGACATAAATGAGACCTTGTTGGGCCGGGCCATGTGTGTCATAAAATGTAATACCAGGAAGCAGAGATATAAATTTATAAGGGACACAAACACAAAGGTTTTTTTTACTTAAAATAAAAACATGCTTAAAACATTAGCTCTGTAAGCTGCAACCCTACTTTTGATTTATTGACATTCACCACAGAAATCTCATGCTCAGAGTTCTGAGTCCAGGACCCGGGTTAAAACATGAAATGGCTGAGTGATTAAGAGAGTCTGGCAAAGTAAGCTATGATGCAGCAGCAACAGCAGTAGAACTGGAAGCAGGAGATGGCCAGTTCCACTTCAGGCCTTATGGAGGCCCACTGGGGGCCTGATCTGGCCCCCAGGCTGCATGTTTGACACCCCTGGTATAACCCGATCTCATCAGATCTCAGAAGCTAAGCAGGGTCAGTACTGGGATGGAGACCACCAAGGAACACTTTGCAGAGGAAGGCAGTGCAAACCACCTCTGCTTAATCACTTGTCTTGAAAACCATATGGGATTGCCATAAATCAGCTGCGACTCGATGGCACTTTGCACACATACACACGTACACAGTGGTGTTTAAAACTCCCAGTTTAGAGATGTCGAGTAACTTGCCTGAGATGACACAGGAAAATCCATACTTTTTCCCCCCTGGATCATGTTGGTTGCCTGATTTTCAAACTCATTTACTGCTTGATTAAAGCTCAATTATTTTAATGGGGCTTTTGTCGATGCAGCACTTTGAAAACTTGCTTATTAGAGATTTCAGGTTTTTTTCCCCAGGTTATCATTTAAGTGTATTAATTATCCCCCATTTACACAGAGAGAGAGAGAGAGGCATTTTTTTCTTCATTCCTACTTTTTTTTGGGGGGGGCAAATACCCACCTTTCTGCTTTTGCCAAATTATTTAAACTCATGAATCATAAACTGTAAATCTGTTACTTTGGAATAATTTAACCAACTTTGGAACATTAAAGTATTAACACGTGTCATACTGAAATACAATTCCCGGCAAGTTCTAACCATTCTCTTCCATTGATAACATTTTGCCAGAAATTCACAACCTTGTTGTGTGTGTGTGTATCCATCTGTCTCACTAAAAGGGAATGTAATATTTTATATGCCGATATAACTGAAAATGGCTTTTATATGAAGAAACCTTTGGAGAGAAATACAACCTCTAGTTCTTTAGCTGTTCTCAGAGGGCCAGATTAGAACTGGTGGGGGGCGGCCATGTTTGTTTATTCCCATTCGTCCATCCAATTTCAGGAAGTCAAGGGCCTAATTTCTGCAAGGTGCCTGTGAGCGATGGCAGCCAACCCCACTCTCCCCTGCTTCAGCCATCTTTCCTTCCCAGCCTGGCTGGCTTCCATGGCTGGAACTGGATTGGAAGCAAAGTATCTACAGTGACAGAAAGGAAAGATGAGTGTCACACTGGTTCAGTTTTTTGCTGCCACACACACCTGTTTTGTCATTCAAAAATTAAACCTTCTACCCACTTATATGTAAACTAGCTCAAAACCCGTGCTTTGCTATGGTATTTAACTACCATAAATCCAACTGTAATACTTTGGGGGCGATTTTTCTTTTGTGGTTTAGGACAGGTTTTTCGTTGTTTTTTTATTGGTCTTCTAATATAATAGCATAGTAATCCAAGCTTCACAAAGGTGCTTGAATAATGTGAAGTGTGTTGATAGAGAAAACCAATGTCGTGAATTTTGAAGTATAACATTTGTTGAAGGGATTAGAAAGGAGAAGATTGTAGTGTAAAAAATGAAGTGAGAAATACATACAACTTTTTTTCTCCTCAACTGAAGGACCTCTTTGTAGACCACATTGGTGGTTGTGCCCTCAGGTGCTAGGATCACCAGGCTGCTGGGTGAGCTCACTCTGGGGCAGGCCACATAGAACTGCCCATGTGAGAAGCAGCCCTCTGTTAAGTCAATTCCTGCCACCTTAAGCATCTGCCCCTGGGACTTGTTGATGGTCATAGCAAAGTAGACCTTGAGGGGGAACTGCAGCCTCCTATACTTGAAGGGGTTATCTGATGGTATGAGTGGTGTGTGGGGTATGAACACCGACTCCCCCGGAGCACTGCTGGTAAGCAATGTAGCCTTGATGACGTCCCTGAGGAAGGCCTTCACTCGGAGTCTGGTGCCATTGCAGAGTCTGGACGGGTTGAGGTTGCGCAGCAGCATAACTGGAGCCCCCACTCTGAGGAGAAGCTTGTGGGCTGGGAAGCCAGGAGGGTTGAGGGTGTTGAGGAACTCCACGGGGTAGTGGACCACGTCATCCGTTTGCACTGCTGAGTCCACAGATCTGTGCTCCATTTCTGCCCCTTCAAAAGAGTCAAGTAGAGTTCCATTAATGACAGAGTACTATGCACCTATTTCTTTGCCGCATGCCTACGTCACTTCCTCATTTTAGCGTCGGTGTATCTGGCACGACGTTTGCCAGGGGTTTTCTTGGGGACAGTGGGTGCGTTCAGACGGGGCATTTACAACGGTATAGGTGCCGGTTGGAATCGGTGTACTTATTGGCGTTCACACGGCGAACATCTGCCTTCCATCCCTAACCGTTGCAAAGAGCTTTAAACCGTTGTATTCTGTCACTAGGTCCCCAAGTGGTGGTATCCTGAGTGCAACGGTTGTAATCGCTTTACCCTCCCATCTGATCGCCCTCCACTGTTGTAGAGCCACTTCCGTTTGGAAGCCCGGGGCTTCTGATTTTCACCTGCCATTTTCTTTTTAGGTCAATGATATGCGCTTTGGCGAAGCTTCGCCCCTGCGTTTGTTTAAAAAAAGAAGGAAAAGGTCCTTAGTTTAACGTTTTAGAGGAGTCCGGGACCTCAGGGAGGCCAGTTTGCTCTTTAAACTTTAAAGGTAAGTCCTCTCTTCAGGGCATGCTTTTCGAGACAGGGCGTTTTGCGAATGCGCGAAGATTGCCATTCTGTGGATGGCTGCCTATGCGCATGCGCAAACTGAGTTTAAAAAGACAAACAAACCGCCGACACCCGCTGTGTGTGAACGGGCATACAGCAATGGGCTCCACAGGCAGGAGGTAAGTGTGATCGCGTTTCAGCCGGCATAAACTGCAACGGTTCCAACCGGTACAGTTTATGCTGGCTGAAAAGCCCCGTCTGAACGCACTCAGTGAGAGTTGTGAGGTGGAGTAGGACTGAGGGTGGGGCGACGTGTTGGACACTTCTTCAGGTTCACGAGGGAGCCACGTATCGAAATGGCTCCTTAAAAAGGTCCCGCACCATCTCCCCATGAACATTCACGAACTGTATTGCCATAACAAATTTTTTTGAGAAACCCCTATTCAGGAGTCTTGAATCACTGATGTTATTAGAAGAAGGAGGAGGAGATTGGATTTATACCCCGCCCTTCACTTGGAGTCTCAGAGCGGCTTACAAACTCCTTTCCCTTCCCCTCCCCACGACAGACACCCTGTGGGTGGGTGGGGCTGAGAGAGCTCTGACAGAAACTGCTCATTCAGGAACAGCTGTGCCAGAGCTTGTGACTGACCCAAGGTCATCCAGCCAGGTAAGTGGAGGAGTGGGGAATCAAACCCGGTTCTCCCAGATTAGAGTCCGCACACTTAACCACTACACCAAAGACAGAACTTCCCTGAATACCAACTGTCTTCAACTGTCTGCAGTCTCCTGTAGCTTGTTTTTACCTCAGAACGCTGAACTCCACAGCTGACCAATCAGAGGGGGGGGGGTGCAAGCAGGCGGCAGCCTGCCAGGCACACAGCAAAGCGTTACCCCATTGGGCAAACACAGTTTACTCCTTTTCACCCCCCTTAGGAGTCGGATTTCTAAAAGTCCCTTCTTAGTGGGCGCTGACATCATGGAAGGAATGCACTCCCCGAATTTTGTGTTCCTAGGTCCAGGGGGTTGGGCTGGGCATTGATGAGTCAATCAGGACACCTGTTTTGAGAGAGAGAGAGAGAGATGGGACAAACGGGACCCATCGGGTAGGGTTGCCAGCTCCAGGCAGGAAACTACCTGGAGATTTTGGGGGGTGGAGCCTGAGGAGGGCAGGAATTGGGAAGGGGAGAGGCTTCAAAGGGTTATAATGCCATAGAGTAGGATTGCTATATTTTGAAAAGCAAAGAAGAGGACATGTTTCCTGACTAACTACTTCAAACACATCATCGCTATGACAAATCTCATTTTAAATACTCCTGCTATTTAAGCTGTGATCATTGCTACTAACTAGGAATATTCCTAACCTTCCACCCAAAAAAGAGCGCAAAAGAGGACGGGCACCAGAAAGAGGACATGTCCTCTAAAAAAAGGACATCTGGTAATCCTACCCTAAAGGATTACCCAAAGCAGCCATTTTCTCCAGGGAAACTGATCTCTCTCACTTGGAGCTCAGTTGTAATCCTGCAAGATCTCCAGCCACCACCTGGAGGTTGGCAGCTCTACCCATCAAGTTGAATTTAACTCTCACTGAGGTGATCGACGGCTGGGACTGAGATTTCCAGGGGAAAGACGATGGGGAAGGGGCTTTTAAGGTTTTCATCAGTCCATATTTCCCCCCTGGAAATGCCTGCCACCCCCAATGCTTTTACCCTCCTGAGGAAAATTCAAAGGCTCTGCCTTAAGATCTTGGATTCCTATGTAATCAAGACAGCTGACATCTCTCAACTTCAGACCACCCCAAACCAGGAATTATGACAGTCTTTATTTCTGGTTTTGTACCTCTGCCAACCTAGCAGTTCGAAAGCAAGAAATTGCAAGTAGATAAATAGGTACCACTTCGGTGGTAAGGTAACAGCGTTCCGTGCGCCTTGGTGTTTAGTCATGTTGGCCACATGACCACGGAAACGTCTTCGGACAGCACTGGCTCTTCGGCTTGGAAACGGAGATGAGCACCGCAACCCTAGAGTCGGACTCGACTGGCTTTCGAGCAAAGGAACCTTTACCTTTTTACCTCTGCAAACAGGAGGGAAGTGTTCATAATTTCACATGATCCCAGGTCATTTTTGGTCACTTTCGAATAACATGGCAGATTTAACATTCCCATGAACTGTACTGCTACAGATGCAAGAGGCTCCAGGATGATCCTTGGTCTGAACATCACAAAGTGCCATGCCAAAGAGGGTGTTGGGGGATTCAGTCTGCTTGTGTGTTCCAAGTCCTGCCAGAGATTCCACTCAAATGTATTCCAAAATAAACATGCTTAGATAAATTAATAATCAGGTTTCTAAATGGACAAATAGCTATGGTGGTTAAATGGAACTTCCATGTGCAGAGGCAGTATATCACTGAATACCAGATGCTAAGGATGCTTGTCAGTTTTCAGAGGCATCTGACTGGGTACTGTTGGACACAGAACGCTATATCTGGTCGACCGTAATCTCCCAAGGCGATCCTTGCATTGTGCACTTTATTTATTTATTTATTAGACTTTTACCCTGCCCTCCCCACCAAGGCGGGCTCAGGGCGGCTCCCATAAAACGAATAAAACAATATACATCATATCAAATTATAGGTACATCCATTAAAGTCGGTGGCGCTATGAACAGTAAAGTGCAGTTAATCTTGATGGCAATACAAACTACAGTAAAGTGCAATTTGAGACACGTTCAGTGGTGCCACTGCGCTAGGTCACACCGTGCGGAGTCTGAGTTTGCACAGAGTGCAGCTGGTAAGATGCCGCTCCTATGGGTATGCCTGTCTAAAAAGCTCCATTTTCACAGCCCTGCGGAACTGTGGGAGGTCCCACAGGGCCCTGATCTCACTAGGGAGCTGATTCCAATAGGACCGGGCTGCCAGACACAATGCCCTGGTCCTTGTCGATGTCAACCTTGCGGCCTTCGGACCAGGGAGGGCCAGGCGGTTTTGAGATCCTGATTGCAGTGCTCTCTGGGGAACATGCGGGGAAAGGCGGTCCCTCGTCCCTGACCATAAAGGTTTGCACCTTTATTTATTTATACCCTGCTTTTCTCCCCAAAGCAGCTTATAACACCATTCTACCCTCCTTCCGTTTTTACCCTGGCAACAACCCTGTGAGGCAGATCAAGCTAAGAGTGTGAGACTGGTCCATCGAGTGTCCACAGCAGAGTGGGAATTCGAATCCGGGTCTCCCAGATCCTCCCAGATCTAACCACTACCTCTCCACTTTCGTGTCATGAACATTCCTTGTTTTGAAACAGTCCTAGGTCAGTTATATGCATTTAAAAGTAACCATATCCATGAAGCTGCCCTTTACAGCAGTCAGACCATTGGTTCATTAAGATCAATATTGTTTGCTCCAATTTGCAGCACATCTCAGATCTTTCCTATCACTTACTACCTGATCCATTTAGTTGGACATGCCAGGAATTGAACCAGCAACCTTCTGAATGCAAAGCAGATGCTCTACTACTGAGCCATGGTCGTTTCCTGGAGCACACGCTTGGCCTCCTATGGTCATCTCTGGATTATGTCAGTCCTAAAGAATGAACCATTTTGGGTCATTCCTTCAAATGCTGGACCACTCTCAATCCAGATCTAGGGAAAAAACCAATTCAAAACAAATGTTTCCAAAGGTCAACTTGTATTAAAACCCTCTTTATCCGTATGTTGTAATTTTTTCTCTCCAGGTTTCTCAGTCATCCTTAAACAGTTTGGTATCCTAAACGTTAGCATAACACCAGAGACATCTGCAGTCCAAACTGCTAGCTAATGCGACATGATTTTATTTTTTCGACAGAGTCACAGCTCCAGAAATCTAATTTATATTTTATAAGCAACTGTGTTCTCCTCAGCTTGGCAAGAAGATTTAAATAATGCATATTTGACAAGCGATACAAAGCTTTACATTTAGTAAGGACTACCGTGAACCATTCAACATGATCCCGGTGTCAAGAATCAACATTAAACAAAAATGTTTCATTATATCTCCTCCAACTGTTTCTTTCAAATGTTCCCTTGATTCCAGGGACAAGGTTGTCAGAGTGGCAACAATGGCTTATCTGTCTGGGAATCCCATGAACCTAACATTAGGGGTCTTGAGGATGAAAGTGAATGTGGATTTGTCTATAGTAAAGGGGGGGCACTAATCTGGGAGAAATGGGTTTGATTCCCCACTCCTCCACATGCAGCTGCTGGTGTGACCTTGGGTCAGTCACAAGCAATGCTCCCTCTAAGCTGTGGAATCTTGTGAGCAAAAATTCTACTTTGAGAGCTACTGGCACTAAAGTTGTGAGCGAGCGATTTGGCTACTGCATAAATGAGTTTGCTCTGGGGCCATCCTTCCTGAGCTAAGACAAAAATGTGTGAGCCGGAAGCTAAAAAACTATGAGCTAGCTCACACTAACTCAGCTTAGAGGGAACATTGGTCACAAGTTCTCTCAGAGCTGTTCTCTCAAGAGTAGTCCTTGAGAGAGCTCCCTCAGCCCCACCTACCCCCCAGAGTGTCTGTTGAGGGGAGGGGAAGGGAAAGGAGATTGTAAGCAGCTCTGAGACTCTGAGTGAAGGGCGGGGTATAAAGCCAATCATCTCCTCCTCCTCTTCTTCTTCCCCTGCACCTGACCAGGTGTGTGTGTTTGTGGTGCCAGGAGCACACTGAGATATCATGCTGGTAGGATTCTGTTCCTGCTTTGTTAGTCTAAGGAAGGAAGGACGCAGGGTGGGGCAGCTACCAGGGCCCAGAGCTTCCAGCAGGGCCCACTGCTCCCGCCCCCTCCACTTGCCTTTCCCCGCCTGCTCACTTGTGAGCACTCTGCCACTTATCTGCCCAGCTGCACACTTTATCAGATACGTTAGAATGGCACAGAAGGTTCAGACTTCTAGCCAGAGAATGAACAGCAAATCAACATGTGACATGATGATGTTCAAGAGATGCAAAGTGACACTAAATAACAAGTTAAGGTGATCAGGTTAACAGTTGTCAAGCAATAAATATGTCAAACTAGCCGGATGAATGTCTAAAAGTGTCTTTTCTAATTGTGGGAAGTGAAGTCCAAACAATTAACTTTTACCCCCTTCACAGCTTGTCACCCTCAAAGTCCACCTCTTTCCTCCTGTTGGGGACCCACGAAGTCTCCAGCAGAACACTGTGCACCGGCTTCCCAGACGAAAGTCCCAAATGAACTCCCCATCAGATCACACAGCCCTGAAACAATAACTCTTAAATTTACAACTTAGAACAAAAGCCTCCCTCCCTTACCGGTTTCCATCTATAAATCATGGTTATCTTAAACAAGGTGTTAAGAGCTCCTGGGCAGGCCAGTCTTGCTTCCCTCCTTTGCCTTCCACACAGTCCGCACCCTTCTGCATCTAAAGGCTCCGCCCCTTCCAGGGTCATTCCATTCCTAGCTGGGGGTTACACGCATATACTGCCCAGTACTCACCAGATGGCTGTGACACAGGGCTCTTTTTGTAGAAAAATCCCAGCAGGAACTCATTAGCATAATAGGCCACACCCAACAGCAGGAACTCATTCGCATATTAGGCCACACCCCTGACACCACAGCTCATTAGCACATTAGGCTGCACCCACATGTTACCAGAAGTGTGCTCATCCAGCCACACCCACCTTTTGCTTGTTATTCTGTTTACCTTGTTTGTTGTCAAAATCCAGGGCTTTTTTGTAGCAGGAACTCCTTTGCATGTTGGGCCACACACCCCTAATGTAGCCAATCCTAATGAGTTTCTGCTGTTGGGTGTGGCCTATTATGCTAATGAGTTCCTGCTGGGCGTGGCCAACTTGGGAGCCAGCCGGAACTCCGTTCCTGTGCGTTCCTGCCCCAAAATAGCCGTGGCCACTGGGCAGTAGGAGCACTAGCAACTGGGGCAGGGGGAGAACATGCAGGCAGGCTGAGTGGGTGTGAAGGGAGGCCCCGGGGAACTCTGCCCAGCCTCCCCCGCCCCCAATCTGGAACTGGCGCTGGAAGGACGGGACATAAACTTTGTAATTGGGCTCAAGTCCAGAACGGACGCCCCTTTGCAATGCCTTGATCTGCTTTCTATGGCAGTGGTCCCCCCTATAATTAACCCCCTAACTACTCACAGTGATGAAAATACATCACTTGAATCCGGAAGGCTATAATTGAATTCCATTTAATTTCGCTAATTCCTACAAATTAGTCCCCGTCTGTCAAATTAAATGATGTGCTAAAGTGGATAAATTTTTACTCTCTCTCTGTCTTCATTACGGTAATAAACACCTTCTCTCTCCCCCCCTTTCTCTCTCTCTTTGTAAGATCATTTTATCTATTATTAGACTATTATCTGCACAATATATATGTAACATAACATTATCTGCACAATCAGAAAGAATAAACATGGCAGCTAAAAATAACCTTAGAAGGACTCATTAAAAATCATGGTTATGTATCCCGATAAGAATAACATTAATAAATATGTATGTCCAAATTAAGAGCATACGATGGATTGACGGATTCGTCCCGAACTTCTCTCTGGGAAGCAAGTTAATGGTGTGATCTCAAGTACAAAGGACCTTCCCCCCCCACCCATGAGTTGAACTCTAAAAATATTCTTTTTTATGACAGTTTTCTACAAAGAGTGCATTGAGATAGCCTCCTTAGGGTATGAGGAGGAATCACTTTTAGGAAGGGACTCCCAGACTGTTGTTCCAGACAGCAGCAGCCACTCAGCTCCGGGAAGAGGATTTTTGGTTTGGGGTTTTGTTTGTTTGCTAATTTTGTGATAAATTGAAGCTCAGTGTGGTTACCTCCATGAGCCACAAGCATACCTTAGTAAATTTATTTTCCTCCCTCCCAAATGGGCTGAAACAGGGCAACCAATTTATCATCAGAACAAAGTTGCAAAGAACCTTGCTGCTCAAAAAGTAACATCAGAATCAAGGTCCGAAAGAAGTCAGGCAATCTTAGATACATTTTTTTATTTATTTAAAACGTTTTTATGCCACCTTTCCACCCAATCAGGGTTTGCGTGGCAGCAAACACACACAGAGAAAAAAGTAAACCATTAAAGTACACTTCTAAAAGATTGGGATGGATCTAAATAGTCCACTTCATTTGGGACTCTCTGAAGTTGGCCAGCCACCACTGGTCCAATCGCCTTGCTCGAGTATGGTACCTCTGAGACTGGGTGTGAAGGGTTCGGGAGTTCAGCCTTTGATACTTGCCTGGCAAACTGGCCATGTAGAATCTGAAGTTTTACACTGGAGCAAGGGCAGTGAGTAACAGACACTACTCAAAGAGGATGGATCGAAGCAAGTAATGGACCTGGTGGGGAAGGTTAGCACGAATCAGTAGCCCTTTTTTGAAATGTTATGTCCATGAATACCAGGAGATCCTTCCGATAGGCACAGTCACCCAGGCCTGTAGCTACAGTGGGGAATCTTGGGGCTAGGCCCCCCAACTTACTGGCAAGGCCCCATAACTTCCCATCCCGCCCAGGGCCCTCGAGCAGTGGTGGATGCAGGGAAGGAGCTGGTATTCCTTTAATTTGATTAGACAGTGCCCCCTAAGAAATTTAAATGCCCTCCATCTAAAAGATTGATAGATGCAATGAACATGAAGTTGAGCAAACTTCAGAGGACGGCGGAAGACCGGAAGGCCTGGCGTGATCTGGTCCATGGGGTCGCGAAGAGTCGGACTCGACTGTGCGACTGAACAACAACCACTTAAAAAATCCTGGCTACGGACCTGCAGTCACCTATCTGAACGGGGGCAGTATAGTTATTTTGCATGCACGTACAGCTCTAGTACCCTGGGATCCAACCAATGGATTATCCAGGGTTCTCATTCTGTGTACCAAAGTTGTAAAGGTAAAGGTAAAGGTTCCCTTGCTCGAAAGCCAGTCGAATCCGACTCTAGGGTTGTGGTGCTCATCTCCGTTTCAAAGCCGAAGAGCCAGCGCTGTCCGAAGATGTTTCCATGGTCATGTGGCCGGCATGACTAAACACCAAGACGCACGGAACGCTGTTACCTTCCCACTGAAGAGGTACCTATTTATCTACTTGCAATTTCTTGCTTTCGAACTGCTAGGTTGGCAGGAGCTGGAACTAGAGACGGGAGCTCACTCCATCATGCAGCACACTCGGGTCTCGAACTGCTGAACTACCGACCTTCCACAGCCTGCAGTTCAGCACCTTAACCACTTGAGCCACTGCAGCTCCACCAAAGTTGTACATGCATGCAAAATATTCACCCCTCTCTTCAGAGAACATGGTGACAGTGCATATTGGAACCATCACATCCTGATATGATACGTGCAGTGTGATGGAGTTGCCGAGCTCCTGGAGGACACAGACACTACATCTAGAAAGGGTGCAGATGAGATACCATGGGAGCCTGATGGTGCAAAGCTCAGCTGTTCACTGCCACAGGAGGTGGTGGCGGCTACCAGCATGGATGGCTTCAAGAAGGAATTAGACAAGCATATTAGACAAACAATTAGACAAGAGAAGCCAATGTTGGATCAGGCCAATGGCACATCTAGTCCAACACTGTGTCACACAGTGGCCAAAAATACCAGGTGCCGTCAGGAGGTCCAGCAGTGGGGCCAGGACACTAGAAGCCCTCTCACTGTTGTGTTGCCCCCCACCCCAAGCACCAAGAAGACAGAGCATTACTTGCCCCAGCCTGAGAGTTCCAATCTATACCTTGTGGCTAATAGCCACTGATGGACCTCTGCTCCATATGCTTATCTAATTCCCTCTTGAAGCCGTCCATGCTTGTAGCCGCCGCCACCTCCTGTGGCAGTGAATCCCATGTGTTAATCACTCTTTGGGTGAAGAAGTACTTCCTTTTATCTGTTCTAACCCGACTGCTCAGCAATTTCATTGAGTGTCCACGAGTTCTTGTATTGTGAGAAGGGGAGAAAAGTACTTCTTTCTCAACCAGCTCTGTCCCATGCATAATCTTATACACCTCAATCATGTCACCCCTCAGCCATCATTTCTCCAAGCTAAAGAGCCCAAGTGTTTTAACCTTTCTTCATAGGGAAAGTATTTCAACCCTTTTATCATTCTAGTTGCCCTTTTCTGCACTTTTTCCAATGCTATAATATCCTTTTTGATGTGTGGTGACCAGAACTGTACACAGTACTCCAAATGAAGTCGCACCATCGATTTATACAGGGGCATTATGATACTGGCTGATTGGTTTTCAGTTCCCTTCCTA
>NW_015163627.1:319622-321331 GCF_001447785.1 Gekko japonicus
CTCTGCCAGTTCGGACCCCATCAATGTGTATTTATATTTAGGATTTTTGGCTCCAATGTGCATCGCTTTGCACTTGGCCACATTGAACCCCATTTGCCAGATTGACTCCCACTCACCCATCCTCGACAGATCCCTTTGGAATGTCTCACAATCCTCCCTGGTTCTCACCACCCTGAACAACTTTATGTCATCTGCAAATTTAGCCACTTCACCGCTTACTCCCAACTCCAAACCACTAATAAACAAGTTAAAAAGCATCGGACCGAATACTGATCCCTGTGGCACCCCACTGCTTACCACCCGCCACTGAGAAAATTTCCCATTTATACACACTCTCTGTTTCCTATTAATTAGCCAGTTTTTGATCCACAAGAGGACTTATGTTCCCTTTTATCAACCTCACTGAGACTAGCTTTCCACTGCTTAAAGGAATCCCTCTTACATTTTACAGCTTCCATTACTTCGTTTGTTAACCATGCAGGCTTTTCCCTATACCTATCTGTGCCTTTCCTAACCTGCGGTATATATTTTTTCTGAGCTTCTAGGATTGTAGTTTTAAAGTCTCCAAGCTTCCCCAATGGTTTTGACCCTTTCTACTTTTCCTTTCAGTTTTTTCCTCACATGTCCCCTCATATCAGAGAAGTTACCCCCTTTAAAGTTAAAAGTGGTTGTGCCAAGACTTGTGTTGCCAACTGATGTTGTGCCAAGACTTGTGTTGCCAACTGATGATGCTGTGATTAGGATCACAGATCTTGTTCCATGATTTTCATGCTCACGCATTAGGGTTGCCAGTTTCCTGTTTGTAGCTGGAGATCTGCTATTACAACTGATCTCCAGGTGACAGAGATCATTTCACCTGGAGAAAATGGCTGCTTTGGAAGGTGGGCTCTATTGGCATTGAAGTCCCTCCCCTCCCTAAACCCCGCCCTCCTCAGGCTCCGCCCACAAAATCTCCAAGCATTTCCTAACCCAGAGCTGGCAACCCTATCACACATAAAAATCTACATCTGTAAATTAAATCTAATTTTGGCATTTCATTTCCTCCTGGTGCGTATGTATTCATCAACCAGCAATCTGATAAAAATTGGCTACACTTCCCAGCAACCTAGATCGGACTATTGCAGCGCGTTCTACGTAATACCTTTGACAACTGTCAGAAACTTCAGTTCGTTCAGGGCAAACAGACTGGCCTGCTGACAGGTATAAATTACCGGAACCTATCTTTCTAATACTAAAAGACTGATTATATATTCTCTCTCCCTGGCATAATTCAAAGCGCTGCTTATTATCTTTAAAGACTTAAATCGTTTGAGGCCAGGGAACTGACAGAGCAATCCTTTGTAGAGTTACTTCAGTCTAAGCCTATCAGTTTCAATGGGGTTAAACTGGAGTAACTTTGCATAGGATTGCACTGCGAAATGCCCATTTCCCCCCCACTTATGTCTTCTGGGGATCTTCTGACTTCTCCATACACTTTCCAGAGAAAAGGCTTTTCTGTTCATTTTTCTGGTAGTGGCCATTTCATTTTCAGACCAGAAGTTTGAATGGTTTTACTTTTTTTCTGTTTACCTGAGCATTGCAATTGGTTTTGCTGGGCAGTTGGTAGGTTTGTTCTGTTCTCTCTCTCTCTCTCTCTCTCTCTCTCTCTCTCTCTCTCTCTCTCTCTCTCTGTGTGTGTGTGTGTGTGTGTGTGTGTGTCGTCTTATGTG
>NW_015163627.1:321552-327479 GCF_001447785.1 Gekko japonicus
CTCTCTCTCTCTCTCTCTGTGTGTGTGTGTGTGTGTGTGAGGTTCCATCAAGTCACTTCCAGCTTATGGCGACCCTATGAATTTATGTCCTCCCAGTCCCAAATGTCACAACTTTTCTCGGGTCTTGCAAACTGAGGGCCATGGCTTCCTTGATTAAGAACATAAGAGAAGCCAATGCTGGATCAGGCCAGTGGCTCATCCAGTCCAACACTCTGTGTCACACAGTGGCCAAAAATACCAGGTGCCACCAGGAGGTCCATCAGTGGGGCCAGGACACTAGAGGCCCTCCCACTGTTGACCCCCCCACAAGCACCAAGAAGACAGAGCATCACCTGTCCCAGACCGAGAGCCCCTATCTAAACCTTGTGGCTAATATGTTGGAATTTCAAGTTGCTTACACTTCAGTCATTACAGAGTTAAGTGCTGTTTGTTAGGGAACAGGATGTTACATTAAATAATGTATTCTATGGCAGGAATGTTTGTGGGAGTTGTTTATCCTAATGAAGTGAAATGCTTTGATCTAGCATTAATGTATTCACAGGGTTTATGGCCCTTTGTGTGAACCAGAGAGGAAGCTCTAGCTAAGCTCTGTACTGAATAAAGATCCTTCTTATTGCTAATTTGTCTCTAATGTTGTAACTTGAATTACAAGGCTAGATCTTGTGCCTCATGCTCACCACATAAGCTACCTTTGTAAGGTTAAGTGTGTGCATCTCTGGATTGAGTTGCTAATGTGGTACGTTCCAGATGCCAACTGAGGGTTTGGAATCTCTTCCCTCAGGGGAGCAGGGACTAGTGGAAAGAGGTTCTGGTGGCAAATTGTTCTGGAAACCAGAGAGGGTATAGCCTACCTCTTGGGTTGTTGTTTAATGTACTGAAAAGTACAGGATTCCCTCTCATCCCTGGACTGGCCTGGGTGGGCTAATCCTGTACAAGAAGTACTTCCTTTTATCTGTTCTAACCCGACTGCTCAGCAATCCATCTCATGTTGGGTCTTCCTCTTTTCCTGCTGCCTTCAACTTTTCCTAGCATGATTGTCTTTTCCGGTGATTCTTGTCCTCTCGTGATGTGACCAAAGTACAATAGTTTAGTCATTTTAGTTTCTAGGGAGACCTCAGGCTTGATTTGATCTAGAACCCAATTATTTGTCCTCTTGGTGGACCGTGGGATCTGTAAAGTTCTCCTCCAACGCCACATTTCAAATGAATCAACTTTCTTCCCTGTCCACTGTCTTCCTTGCTCAGTTTTCACTCTCATGCATAATAATGGCGAACACTCTGGCATGAATTGATGGTGGTCCCCTGTGTTGCTTTGTAATCTGTATCCCTTTGTAACCTGTTGGATTTTTTAAAAAATACCTTGTTTGGAAAAGTGATCTCTTTAGCAACAGGATGTTCATTAATTTTTCAAAGAGGCCTCTTGTATTAGTCTGAAGAGAAGGACCTTCTGTATACAGGATGCCAACCAGAACAGTCCCTACTCTGATTCTTTTACCTTTTGCGAGCCAGTTCGGTGTAGTAGTTAAGAGCGTCAGCCTCAGGACTCTAATTTGGGAGAACTGGGTTTGATTCCCCACTTGTCCTCCACATGCAGCTGCTGGTGTGACCTTGGGTCAGTCACAAGTTCTCTCAGAGCTGTTCTCTCGGGAGCAGTCCTCGAAAGAGCTCTCTCAGCCCCACCTACCTCACAGGGTGGGGAAGGGAAAGGAGTTTGTAAGCCGCTCTGAGACTCCTTCGGGTAGTGAAGGATGGGGTATAAATCCAATCTCTTCTTCTTCTCACTGTTGTACTCGTCTTAATAGTTGCTTTGACATGGCGTTCAGTGTTTTATCTCTACTTTTCATGATTTTATGATGTTTTACAGTGGTGCTGTTTTATCCTGCTGTTAGCCGCCACGCAACCCTATGCAGCTGGGTACGGGCTGTATATTAAATTCCGTATTACGCAGGTAATTAGCAGGCCAGATTTATCCAAGCCAATCGGAAACCTCCTCACAATCCAATGCCCCTAGCAACCTTGACAGCATCCCTTTGTAATCGGTTGGATTTTTAAAAAATACTTTGTTTGGAAAAGTGATCTCTTTAGCAACAGGATGTTCATTAATTTTTCAAAGAGGCTTCTTGTATTAGTCTGAAGAGGACCTTCTGTACAGAGGATGCTTGCCAGAACAGTCTCTACTCCGATTCCTTTTCCTTTCGCTAGCCGCACTGGCAGATCGTCTTTCTTCTCTGGCCTGCAAGAACCTCCCACTTGGGTCGCCAGACTCCAGGTGGTGGCTGGAGATCTCCTGAGATTACAACCGATCTCCAAGTGACAGCGATCAGTTCCCCTGGAGAAAATGGCCGCCTTGGAGGGTGGACTCTATTGGCAACAAACCCCACTGAAGTCCAACCCCTCTCCAAATCTCGCCCTCCTAAGGCTCCACCCCCAAAATCTCCAGGTATTTCCTAACCCAGACCTGGCAACCCTACCTACCATCCTTCCCACTGTCACCTGAGTGGGGCTTCACGGGCAAGAAAATATTAGGACGTGCCATCGTAGAGAAAAGCCCCCCTCCTCCATTCACTCCCATGTATTGTGTTTTCCTGTTTCCAACAGACATATCAGCGTTACTTAAAGGTGAAGGTTTCCCTTGCTCGAAAGCTACTCGAATGCAACTCTAGGGGGCGGTGCTCATCTCTGTTTCCAAGCCGAAGAGCCAGCGCTGTCCGAAGACATTTCTGTAGTCACGTGGCCAGCATGACTGAATACCGAGGCACACGGAACGCTGTTACCTTCCCACCAAAACGGTACCTATTTATCGACTTGCAGTTTCTTGCTTTCAGACTGCTAGATTGGCAGGAGCTGGGGCCAGAGACGGGAGCTCACTCCGTCATGCGGCACTCGAGTCTCGAACTGCCGAACTACAGACCTTCCTGTCTGCAGCTCAGAGTCTTACCCTCTAAGCCACTGCAGCCTTCAGCATTACTTACCAATGTTCAACTCACCAACTCACCATGAGATTCAATGCGTGAACTTGGACCAAGGCTTCTCAAGTAGGGATGCCAGCCTCCAGGTGGGACCTGGAGATCCCCTGGAATTACAGCTCATCTCCAGACGACAGAGATCAGTTCCCCTGGAGAAAATGGCTGCTTTGGAGGGTGGACTTTAGGGCATTGTACCCCACTGAGTTCCCTGTCCTCCCCAGGCGCCACCCCCAAATAGCCAGGAGTTTCCCAACCTGGATCAAGCAAACCTACCCACCCATCCCCCAGCAGTGGCCAGGGAAGACCTGGCAACCCTATTCTCAGCTTAACCTATTTCACAGGGTCGTCGTGAGCATTAAATGGAGGGGAGGAGCAGTGTTTCCTCTAATCTGAGTTAGTGTGAGCTAACTCACAGTTTTTTAGCCTGTGGCTGACACATTTTTGTCTTAGCCCAGGAAGGATGGCTCTAGAGCAAGCTAATTTATGCAGTGGCCAAATCGCTCGCTCACAACTTTAATGCCAGTAGCTCACAAAAGTAGAATTTTTTGCTCACAAGAGTCCACAGCTTAGAGGGAGCAGTGGTGAGGGTCATCACAAGCTCCTTGGAGGAGAGTGATGTTCCTCACCAAGGGCCTCCTAAATACCTAAAGCCTTCTGGATTCGCAACAGAGAATTGGAAGCCATCTTAATCAGTGGTAACTTGTGAAAGCTGGACCCTTAGAATCTGTTAGCATAACAAAAGAGGACATGGGTTTTCTACATGACAAATTCAAAGCTCATTGTAGGTGACAGATGAGGCAGTAGTCTGCTGGGTATGTGAAAAGAACCACTCGTCATCGGTATGGCCAGCAGAGGTGGCATTTCGGAAAGGGCCCCCCCCTCTCTCTTTGTGTGCTAGACCATGTGTGATTATTCATCAGGCTCACCAATAGCTCTGAACAGCTTACTAAACACTGTCTAGACAACTAAGTGGATCTAGCAGGTAGACACGTCAAAGAGACACAAATCCGTTTGCTGGAAAAAAGTGAGCAGGGATGAGTGGCCTGAATGGATCACGCTGCCATAACGATTATTACAAATTATAAAGGGCAGACTCTTGGGACTTCACACATTAGACCAAGACAATGATCTCCAACAGGGTGCTCGGGGCGCCATGGCGACAACTGCTGTGTTTCCCGGTACCCAGCCCCATCTCCCCCAAAGCAAAGAGCCAGCCCTGGCTCTCCTCCATCTCAGTGGTTTCAGAAATGGGTGACGCCTGGGACAATGGGGTTTCGGGTGGGAAGGGACTTTGGTGGGGGATAATGCCATGCAGTCCACCATCTAAAGCAGCCATTTTCTCCAGGAGAAGTGGAATAAGTGTCCCAAACAGGATCTTGTCTCATCATTAACAGGGCGTGCCTCTGCAACTGGAGGCTGGTATGATGCCCTGACCTGGATAGCCCAGGCTAGCCTGATCTTAGTGTGATTTTAATTGTATAGTATTTTATATTGTTGTACTTATTTACACTGTTGGAACCCGCCCTGAGCCCGTCAAGGGGAGGGCAGGATAAAAGTCCAAATAAAATAAATAAGTAGCCCAGGCTAGCCTGATCTTGTCAGATCTCAGAAGCTAAGCAGGGTCGGCCCTGGTGAGTCCTTGGATGGGAGACCCCCAACGGAGTCCAGGGGTTGCTACGCAGAGGCAGGCAGTGGCAAGCCACCTCTGGACGTCTCTGGCCTTGGAAACCCCACAAGACCGCCATAAGTCAGCTGTGACTCGATGACAAAAAAGAAAAAGGGTTGCCAGTCCCCAGCTGGGGGCAGGGGATCCCCTGATTTGGAGCCTCTCCCCCCACCTCTGGTTTGGGGCTATCAGACACCAGGGGAAATTACACCACCACCACCCAAATAGGCAAGAAACCGAAAGTAAACGTGACATGCCTATGCCCATGTCACGTGTATTTCCTGCTTCTTCTTCCTTCTCTTCTGGTAAGTGCACACACACACACACCCCATTCCCTGCCCACTTAGTTGAGGGATCTGACATCCTGTATAAATAGCAGGACACTGGACGTCTGTCGTGACCTGGCACACTGAAAAGTACTGGGTTCGATACATCAGGACGCGGACCACAACATCGGAGAAGACGCGTTTATTAGTAAACACATGGCACCGAAACTAACGGCTGGGTGGCCAGCTTTATACAACTGTGGAGGGACACCCCTAAGTCCTACTGGCGGGTTTGAACTTCCTGCCAATGTCCCTATTGGCTCCTTACTTGTAGTTCAGGAGCCTAGTCCCTATTGTCTCCTGGATTGAAGCTCTAGCTGCCTCTGGCTGGCATCAGGCAGTATCAGAAGACATAACACACACAGCAGAGGGTCTTCTACATGTTCCAGGAAATGACTTTAGGGTGGCCGGGTTAAAGAACTCCCAGTTCTAGGTCTGGATTTGAATACAGCAGCCCAAAGTCCTGGCTAGACCTTAAAGGAAATGATGACAACCTATGTTTCGTCTTCCGTTTAAATTTTACAGCACACAGGTCTGTGTTTATGCAGTTTACAGGCCAGCCCTAAAGGGAATCACACCTTTCCAAGTCCTTTCAAGTCAGTCGTTTCAGAAGCCTATAACTCTGTTTAGGATTGCACAGATAATCTTAAATAACCCTAGAGTGGGGGTTTTCATCTCCTTCTCCCTTGAAAATTCTTTGATTCTCACTTACTGAAATAGCCCACACCACACCGCGCTCCTGACCATGATGCAGGCCTCATCTGTGATATTCACAGAATGTGCCAAAGCTGATGGTTTCATCCCCGCCCCGCCCCTTTTTACCAAACACTCTTGAATCCTCAATTCTGTCTTTAATAAACACAGAGGTCATTTCGGGGGGATCGCGGGGGATCGCAGTTCCCCCGGGTGAGGTACGGGGGGGGGCACATGACGAAGCCCCACCCCCCGCTTCCGGCCACCCCGCTTACGG
>NW_015163627.1:327568-344452 GCF_001447785.1 Gekko japonicus
AGGTCCATCGCCGGGCCCCTCGTGGGGCTCGGCAGTGGAGCTGCAAGGCCGGCGGCGGCCGGGACCATTGGGGGCGGTGTGTGTGGCCTTATGACACACTCCCGGTGATGTCAGGGGGTGTGGCCTTATGACACACTTCCGGTGATGTCAGGGGGTGTGGAATATCCTAATGAGTTATGCTAATGAGCTCCCCTAGCTCTTTTTCTACGAAACGACCCCTGAATAAACACTACCTTGGCTTTACTGCATTTGGACTGAACGTTTCCCCCCCTTGTTATTGCACTAATTAAGTTGGTTTGTCTTGTCCTTTCTGCAGAGACAAGCTAAGAATCTCCTTTTCCCTTCAGAAAAACACAGTGTCCTTAATCCCATCCACATGGGCTCTGGGGAAATCTCCTTCTCTGCATTTCTTCCTCCTGTGACCGCAGGGAATTTCGGGATAGAGAAGAGGAACTCCCTCCAGTCCAGACTAAGCTCTGCACCAGGAGTCCCCAGCATTGTGCCCGTGGATGGCCATAACGCCCACTGGCAGCTTTCCTGGCGCCCGCCAAATATTTTTCAAAATTGGGGGAGGGAGCAGGGCTCTGTCCAGCAAGGCTTCTGACTGGCCCCTGGAGATTTAATATCATGTTATTTTGCTCCACGGCTTCCAAGTCTATCCATCATCAGCACAGCTCTCCCTTTGTTGCTCCTGCTAATCTAATTTTACATTTATCTCTCTGAACTCGCTTCGCAGGAAGAAAGATTTAGGGAACCCTGCAGTCCTTGTCCTTTCCTGTCCATTAATGCTTTGCTAAATCGTCTCAGTACTACCGCGACAGGCGCTTTTCCTTCTATGGGTCTACATCTTGAGACTGTTGGGGGGGGGGTGATTCCAGGAACAAATCCCGTTCTCTCCCTTCCCCCAGCCATATTCCTGCTTCTCCAGAGAACTCCAGCGACAAAGGCATTAATTATTTTCACGGGGTAGCTATGACTCAGCGCGAATCCTTCCCACCTCCTTTAACTAACTCAGTTCTTGGTGTTATTTAAACCTCCGTGAAATCCACACGAACATCCTGCATCGGGTTTTCATCACTAATCTCTATTTACTACCCTCTCGTCCGGACATTTATTTTTTATTGATCTAAAATATTACTCGGTCGCTTTTCTCTTTGACCAAGTCAGCACCAAAGGCTCTAACGGTGAAATAAATTGCAACAGAACTGTATGAAATCACATCATTAAAACATGTTTAAAACTACCCTGTTTAAGGTTTGGAGAGGGGAGGGAACCCAGCAGGGAATAAAGCCGTAAAGTCCACTCTCCAAAGCAGCCATGTTCTCCAGGGGGGATTTATTTCTGTAGTAGGGTTGCCAACCTCCAGGTGGTGCCTGGATACCCCCCACTATTACAACTCATCTCCAGACAATAGAGATCAGTTCCCCTGGAAAATGGCTGCTTTGGAGGGTAGAATCTATGCATGGTGCCCCATGAGGTTCCTCCTCTCCTCAAACCCCACCTTTCCCAGGCTCCCCCCCAAAAAAAAATCTCCAGGTACTTTCTGTTGGAAGAACCAGCTGCGATGTCCCTGTGCCTCAGCCTCCAAGAAGCAAGTGACCAGAGAGTTGCAGCTAGAGAGGCAGACGCTAAGCATCTTCCTGTTGACTCTTCTGCCACGGGACCCTTTAATGTGCTGATCCCGGGGGGCTCTCGAAAAGTGTGCATGCTTTTTCAACAGAGTGCTGAGGAGACCTCCAAGGACAAGGAGGGACCCACAACCGTCCTCTCCTGATCCTTGGGGGTGGGGCTCTCCCTCTCTCTCCCCCTGCAACTGCTTTGGGTTCTGCCAGCAGCCTGTCCGGGTGCCAAGAACTCTCTGGGGACCCTCATTCAGACCGGGCCAGCCCCAGCCTCCGACTCTCCCCGCTCCCGGAGGCTGGATTCCCTCCTGCCCTCCTTCGACCCCTGGGTGCCCTCTACCATGCCCCTGCCCCACGCAGGGCAGCAGGCAAGCCAGCGCAGTGCCCCAAGGAGCACAGGGCAAGCGGAGAAGCGCCAGCGAGCCAAGCAGCAGCCAGAGCTTTTGGTGGGTGGGCGAGGCCCGGGGAGGGAAGTGGCAGCAGACCAGCAGGGTATTCTTCTCACGCAGTGCCCTAGGCAGTTGCCTAACTCTGCCTTATGGAAGCACCAGCCCTGCCCGACTCTTAGGGAAACCAACTTCCTTCCGTCTCCTTCTCTCTCCTCTGGCACACACACAATGAGGGAGGGCACATTTCTCCTTCTTTGGCACCATGGATGCCGGATGCCCCTCTGCATACACATCCATCCCGAGCTAGGTAGAGTAGGGTCTGTCCCCTTCTCTGCCCTGCACTCTCCAGTATGCATTTCCTAAATAAATCAGTTCTTGTTTTCTTTTAAACTGACGAGTGGCTCTGTGTAACTCTGTAGTCTTACAAGCACACACTGACCAAAGGAGCTCTGCTGCGCTCTGAGCCTTTAGTGCGCTCTGCAACTTAGCAAGGCCAGTTTGGTGTAGTGGTTAAGTGCGCGGACTCTAATCTGGGAGAACCGGGTTTGATTTCCCACTCCTCCACTTGCACCTGGCTGGATGACCTTGGGCAAGCCATAGTTCTGATAAGAGCTGTCCTTGAAAAAGAACAGTTTCTGTCAAGAGTTCTCTCAGCCGCACCCGCCTCACAGGGTGTCTGTTGTGGGGAGGGGAAGGGAAAGGAGTTTGTAAGCTGCTCTGAGACACCTTTGGGTAGTGAAGGGCGGGGTATAAATCCAATCTCTTCTTCTTCTTTTACCTTACAGGGTGTCTGTTGTGGGGAGGGGAAGGGAAAGGAGTTTGTAAGCCGCTCTGAGACACCTTTGGGTAGTGAAGGGCGGGGTATAAATCCAATCTCTTCTTCTTCTTCTCTGGCTCAACATACCAGCTCTCCCAATATTTTCCAGCCCAGAGCTGGCAACCCTACTCTGTAGCCTGGAGATCAGTCATGATGCCAAGAGATTTCCAGGCCCCACCAGGAGGTTGGCAATGCTAGCCTTGTTGCACATGTTCTCTTCGGCCCAGTCTCGGACTGTCCCAAATGCTCTGCAGAAGAGTTCAGTTTTACAGTCTTGCCAGAAAACCTGGAGGGTAGAAGTCCCCCCCTGACCTCTTCCAGGAAACTGTTCCATAAGCACGGGGCAGCCACTCAAAAAGCTTGAGCTTGGGTTTTATCAAGGGGGCCACAGCTGATAAGGCTTCTTGAAAAAGCAAAGCCGCTGCACAGGCTCATGCCATCCTTCAGATATAGAATCATACAGTTGGAAGAGAGCTCCAGGGTCATCTAGACCAACCCCCTGCACAATGCAAGAAATTCAAAAATACTTCACCCTTCACACCCCCAGTGACCCCTATTCCATGCCTAGAAGATGACCAAAAAAGCCCCTCCAGGATCCCTGGCCAAACTGGCCTGGAGAAAAATTGCTTCCTGACCCCAAAGTGGCGATCGGCATTTCACTGGGCGTGTAAGAAAGGGCCAGGAGAACTAAGCACTGAGGCAACCCTTCCTGCCCTCCCTTCTCATGATCTGCCTAAGTTCACAGAATCTGCATGGCTGTCAGAAGGCCATCTAGCCTCTGCTTGAAAACCTCCAAAAAAGGAGAGCCCACCACCTCCCAAGGAAGCCTGTTCCACTGAGGAACCACTCTGTCAGGACGTTCATCCTAATGCTTAGCCAAAACTCTTCTGATTTAATTTCAACCGATTCATTCTGGTCCGACCTTCTGGGGCAACAGAAAACAACTCCTCACCATCCTCTATAGGACAGCCCTTCAAGTAGTTGAAGATGGTGATCATATCACCCAGCTCCTTCAGCCTGTCCTCATAGGTGGACCCCATGCCATGAAGGGCAGTAAAGATAAGCATCAGCATCCCCTTGAATTGGACCAAGAAGAAAGTAAGCAGAAGTTGAAGAGTTAGGAGCAATATGGTTCTGAGGGATAGCCCTGGATAACCGATGGGCTGCTGGATTTTGACCTAGTGGCAGTTCCTGATTGTCTTCAGGATCAGCCCTTTATACAGCACGTAATAGTAATCTAGACGCAAGGTTACTGAAGCAAGGATCAACATGGCCAAATCAGGTGTCTACAGATAGTGACCCAGGTTCCTAATTCAACGAAGCTGTAAAAAGGCATTAGTCACTGTCACTGTGATGTGTTCTTCCAGCAGGAAAGCAGGATCCAACAAGACTCATGGGCTCTTAACAGAGCCTTTCAGTGAAAGTTGCACAGTAAGGAGAACCATCCCATTTGAAACAGCAGTCCTTCCAGCCCTCCAACTTGTCTGGATTCCACCTGTTCGTTCTCCCCAGCCAGTGAAACACTGGGTCCATACACTGGTCCAGGACAGAGACAGCCGCAGTCAGAGGCTTATTTAAAGTGATATGTAGCTGAGTGTCATCAGCCTATTAATGACAACCTACTCCAAAATTTCAGACAGTCTCATTTAGGGGCCTTACACAGATACTAAACAACATGGGAGAGAGCAACAGAACCTTGTGGCACACCCGACACCAGCCTCCCCGACATGGCTGATTTTCAGCAGGTCCCTTTGCAACCTTCTATGATCTGTATGCTCGAAAGAACCAGAACTGTCTCAGCACCACTCCACCTCATGTGTCCGCAGGATGGCACGATCCACGTATCACAGACTGCTGACAGATCGAACCAAAACTGAGACGCATTCCCTTAATCCATGGCCAAATTATAGGCTAGCACAATGACCCATCATTTCTACATTGTGGCTGGTAAACTTTAAGCTCGGTACAAATTCCAGAGGGACAGTCATGTGACGAGAAAAACAAAAGGAAATCTGATGGTGTCATGAAGACTATCCTTTGATTGACTGCAGCATAAGCATTTGGGGACGGAAGCCCACTTCATCAGACAGTTCTTTTTTAACATTAAAGGTGCTGTGATAGAAGCACTGTCGCGTCTATCATGTGCTTCAGCCCTCATTCCCTCCTATTGTCTCAAGGGTTTTGCGAGTGTTTGTAATATTTCAAAAAGCCAATTTTACAAGGCGCAACACTAGCACAAAAGAAATGATTGGGTACGTGCCATCAGCAACAGTGCCTCTGTCGCACAAAATACAATTAGATTTGTTTTACAAACTTCAGATGTTTCAGTTTTACCAGGAACTCAAGTAAATGAGATGAGTTCAATGAAGGGAGAAAATTGCGATGAGATAGAATCATAGAGTTGGAAGGGACCTCCAGCATCATCTAGTCCAACCCCCAACCCCCTGCACAATGCAGGAAATTCACAACCTCCCCCCACACACACACAGTGACCCCTGCTCCATGCCCAGAAGATGACAAAAAACCCTCCAGGTTCCCTGGCCAAACTGGTCTGGAGAAAATTGTTTCCTGATCCCAAAGGGGCAATTGGTATTTCCCTCGGTGTGTAAGAAAGGGCCATGAAAACTAAGCACTGATGCAACCCTTCCTGCCCTCCCTCTCATTATCCCCCTAAATTCACAGAATCAGGATTGCTGTCAGATAGCCAAAAAGTGATAAAGGGTCCCGTTCACACGCAGAAGTAGCCGTGCGATACGCATGGATGACAGGTAGATTTTCCAGGGGCAATCACGTGAGAACATCTGGCAGGCGTTCCGCACCCATCGCCAACCCATTTCGCCCCGCCGAAGATGCGGAGTAAAAAAATACCAGGGAAAGGGCAGTAGCAAATAGGTTTGCGATGGGCCGCAGACGGTCTTCCCTGTGTGATCGCTCCAGTGCGCTCCCATCACTGATTCTCTCGTTGGAGCGCATCCGGAAATACGCAGCGGAGGAAAAACCCGATTCACCCGCCCCTGTATCTCATCACGCTGTGGCGGGTCAAATTGATACGGCGCAAAAAGGCTCCCCCCCCCGCGTTAACTGGCACGTGTGACCGGGACCAAGGTTGGATAATGGCTGAATATCAGTATTAGACCTGTATACCATGAGGTCCAACTTTGTTGGATTTTGAGAACAGGCAACGGGCACCACCACAAAATGGCTGCCCTCGGTGGAGCACAGTTGCCCACAAAATGGCTGCCATGGAACCAGAGACATAATATTGGGAGGTTCCAAGCTAAATGTCCTCTTAGGATAAAGTAGCTGGGTTTTTTTAAAAAAAATGGGTTCTCCCTGCAGTGATAAAAGTGATTCCTACTGGGGTCTTTTGAGACCCCCTCCTGTTCCAATGAGATGGAGGAAAGCCAGACTCTTTGGTTTGAGGAACAGATGCTTTGGAGAAGAAGGAAGTGGGCACCAGGAAATACATTGGTGGGCACCACAATGATCCCCTCCATGTGGGGATCACTGCTGTATGCAGACATCCTGCCCTCCGGTCAGGGAAGGGCAAAGGTCCGACCATCTGTTTTGCATGCAGAAGGTTCCATGTTCAATTCCCAGCACCCCCAGTTAAAAGAATCAGGTAACAGGTGATATGAAAGACCTCTCCCTAAGACATGATAGAGCTGTTGCCAGTCAGAGTAGACAATACAGACCTTGGCTGCGTCCTCATGTTGTTAGATATTCTGTCTTCATTGTGGCACAGCTATCCTTTGCAATGGCATGGTCCTGTGTAGACAACCCAATCCAATAGAGGATGATCTGGTATCATGCAAACATTGCACAACATCCAGCCATGTTAGGGTTGCCAAGTGGAACTTACCTTGGCAGCGGGGGAGTCTTGGGTGGATGCCGGAGCGCGCGTGTGCGCGCAAAGTGCGCATGCGCCGCACACACGTCACCAGGAAGTGACGTTATGACGCTGGGCACGCTGGGGACGGGGCCACGACCATACAAGGGAAAACCATAGAGTGCGGGTGACGCGCACGTCGGGGAGGAGTTCCCCCCAGGGCCGATCTAACACATGCCATCCCCTGCGTCTCCTCAAAAGCGTTTAAAGTGTTATGTATTGGGACTGAATCATCCCTGACTGAATCACCCCAATAGCTGACCAGGACTCTGGAATACACCAATCAAGTAGTAATGTTATGTAAATAGCCTATCACTGGGAGTGGGGTGTGTTTGGGTGTGGCAATTGCATGCTATTTAACAGAGCTGAGGCTCTGGAGTCTTGTAGTTTTGCTGAAATCACTGGGGAATCAAGGATCAAGCTGACCTGGGGCAAACGGGGGAAGATCCAGGTCAAAAGGCGGCTGCAGGTCAAATAGTGTGAAATTGACCAAAAACACTGGAGGAAAGGAGGAGCCAGCCCGGGACAAAGCCCTGTGTGAAATCGGTCTGGATAAACCAGAGCTGATCACTGCCATGCGTCTAGAACCCAGTATTTAACATAAAGGATCCCTTTAAATGCTTTTGGGGAAAAGCAGGGGTCTCTTGTGTGCACCCCACTCCCCCGATTCTTCTAAAACAATCTTGTGGGGCTGGCCCTTTAAGGAAGGGGCAGAGCTCCCAATAGCCCCACTGTAGCTAGGGGCCAGCAGATCGCCCAGTTCATTGGGTTGGACCTTGCCAGCATTTCCTCTCCCCTTACCACACAGCCCTGTTCCTTTTGTCTATTCAGGTCTCAAGAACCCCAACATAGCCTTTTTGGTAGCTAGAGTAGACCCCTCTCCCGTTTTCCGCCAGTGTAAAAGCCTGCTGAATCCAGTGCTGTCTTTAACCACCATAGAAGCTAGACTCCCTCTTGATGCTACAGTTCTCAGGGTTGTGAAAACCTACTGGATTCCACAGCTTTCACTACAGAGGTTTTGAATAGCTTGCATATTCCAGTTCTCGAGGTCGGCGTGTTTAATTCTAAGTAACTCAGAGAGGTCCCTTTGGAATCTGAACTTCAATTAGATTCGTTGACCTGCAGCGTCTGCACAATCTCCAAGGCCCATTTATTCATTTCCTACCAATTTGTTTCTTTTGTCAGTATTTACAGCTTTTTAAACAAAAGATTAATCGGGCCGCTTGCTAGCTGTTCTTCTCCATTCAGGAGGACGACACCTCGTTGAGGACAGTTATTTAACCAGGTGTATATTTAAGAGAGAGGGATTACTTGGGGGATCTGCTGATAATACGAAAGGGCCTTCCTCCCCACCCCTCCGTTCAGCGGCAAAAAGGAATCTAGAAGCAGCTGCATTTAGAATATGCATAATGTACTCTGTAATTGCCAAATCCTGATTCCTCAGTAGCTGTTCTAAAAGAAGAAAAGGCTGGGAGGAAACGGAGGGTTGGGTGGGTGGGGAACTCATCATATTTATCTTCCAAAAGAGCTCCTTGAATTTAGCAGATTCCCTGACAAAACAGAAAGCAGCAGATATTTCTCACCAATTTCCCATTAACTGCTGCTCGTATTATCTACGTTCTCTGCCCGCATGAGTCACAGCCGCGAAAGAAAGGCCTGGTACAACCAATTTTCAGGAGGTGACGGTATTGTAAAATGTCCTCTTCATCTTTCAGAGCACAATGCCTGAACCGCAGGGGAGATGTTGAACGGAGGAGGTAATACCTGGTGTGTTCCCCCACTCCTCCGCCCCAACACTGAGTTTGTTTCAAAAATTAGACTGCTTCAATTATATTTTGTGTCATTAAAGGGCATGAAGATAATGCCCAAAAAAGGCACTTCAGGAGGGTTTTTATGCTATTTCCCCCCTCCCCCCCCCCGCAGGGTTCCTTTGCCTTTAACACCTGCGTAAGAGGTGGGCATTCAACAGGGCAAACCTTTCTTCTCCCAGATGTCCACTGATCTTCCACTCACCACTTGCATTTCTGCCTATTCCTCACATAGCTGTCATAGTTTCCAGGAATAAGAGGCAGCCGCCTTACTCTTGAGGAGAAAACAACAGGAGAAAGTACCCAGAATGACGAAATGTATGTAAAAACATGTGCCACTAATAAAGCAACCCTCGTTATTAAGTCATTAATTTAAAGGCCAAGAGGATGATGGGGATTTCCCCCCCCAGTTTGATATAGTAGAAACATCCTTTACGGTGTGTCGTTAATTGTTCACAATATCCTCAGCGGCTGCAGGATATTAAATGACACTCTGTGGCAGGGGTCCCCAACGTTTTTTTGAGCCTTCAGGCACATTTGGAATTCTGACACGGCACGGCGGACGCAGCAACAAAATGGCTGCCACAGGAGGCAGAGCCAGAGACAAAATGGTTGCCACAGCTTAACTTCAGTCACACAGGGTACATCCTTGTGTTGTGGTGGCGGTGGCTGCCAAAACAACATTTAAAAAAAAAATCTTGGCTGGTCGCTTGACCGTACTAATAAACTTGACTTGACTTGAAAAAAAAAAATCTGCACCGCCAATCAGATCTCCAATAGTCAATCAGAAGCCTTGCGTGGCAAAAGCCCAACCTGGCCCCTCCCACTTCCTAGAAATATTTGGCGGGTGCCAGGAAAGGTGTTGGTGGGAGCCATGACACGCACAAGCACCATGTTGGAGAAGTCTGCTCTATGGATTGGATAGGCCTTCAGACGCCAGGCCTTCCGTCCAACTCTGGGTGGCATTCTCAGGGACTGTGAGGGGGCGGGCTACACATATACTGATGGGCTACAGTATATACTTACCAATGGGGTAAGTAGCACCCCCGGAGCCATTTCAGGTTGGGAAAACAGTGCAGGGGGAGGCTGGAGCCCCTTCACCACCTGAACAATGGCTCAAATACATCCGTAGAAAAGAGCAACACTCCAGGAGTGCCTTAAAGGCTAACAAAATTTGTGGCAGGGGAGGAGCTTTCATGAGTCACTGCTCACTTCTTCAGATCTGAAGAAGGGAGCAGTGATGCACAGAAGCTCATCCCCTGCCACAAAAAAAAACTGTATTTTTGTATGAGTGCATGTGTGCGCGCCCATGTCTGGAAGTCATGGCGACCTCTGGTGACTCCTCCTGGGGCACGGAGGATGTTCAGATAAGTGGCTTGCTATTGCCTGCCTCTGCATCCCGGCCCTAGTATTCCTTGGAGATCTCCCAACCCAATACTTGCCAGGGTCGACCCTGCTTAGCTTCTGAGATCTGACGAGTTCGGGCTTGCCGGGGCTATCCAGGTCAGGGCCCTGCCACAAATGTTGTCAGTCTTTAAGGTGCTACTGAACTCTTGCTCTTTTGTAGTTTGGTGTCGTGGTTTGGTGTCGTGGTTAAGTGTGTGGACTCTAATTTGGGAGACCCTGGCAAGTACTTGGAAGGAAGACGTCCAAGGAATACCAGAGCCGGTACGCAGAGGCAGGCCATAGCAAGCCACCTCTCTGAAACGTCCAAGCCCCACTAGGGGTCTCCAGAAGTCAACCATGACTTCTAGGCACGCGCGCATGCACACATATACACACACAAATACAAAAAAAATATATCTTCCACATAATGGTTATCCTCTAACAAGCCACTCTCTGTGTTTTCCCCTGGTTTGTTCTTGTCTTTCCTAAAACTGATTTGCTACTTAAAAAAACAAAAACAAAAAAAGCTGTACAAGCATATTTGTACACCATCTGGATGGGAGAGGTGTGTATTTTCAAAGGTGCTGCTGACAGCGGTGTTGTTCTCTTGTTGCTATCTCCTTATGAATACCATTTTCCCCGCTGTACCAACAGAGGGATTTCTGAAAACAAAAACAACTGCTATTTAACTGTAATGCAATAATGTTATAACTACTGCCCCAATCTGCTAGTTCCTTTAATGGTTTTGTCTCTGGCCAGGAGTGAAGGTGTTCTGGTACAGCCTGATCTTCTCAGATCTTGGAAGCTAAGTAGGGTCAGTACTTGGATGGGAGACCACTGAGGAAAACTCTGTGGAGGAAGACAATGGCAAACACCCCCCACCCCATTTCTCACTTGCCTTGAAAGCCCCTTGCTGGGATGGCCATAAATCGGTTGTGACTTGAAAGCACTTAGGTACATACATAAGTATCTGGCGTTTTCATTGTGGACTTATATTAGGAAATGTGCAGGCATAATTATTTTGCCCAGATTGTCTGGAAAGGAGCCAGGTGGAAATTCACAGCATTTGCAGCAGCAGCGAAAGTAATACGGAGAATCATTGCCATGTGGATGCAGACTCCCAGACTCCCACACACAAACACAACACATGGATAAAAACAACAAAAAGGGGAAGGAAGTGTTACAAAGTGAGTCCAGAAAGCCCAGCAATCCAAGAGATGAATGTTTTACATTACTATGCAGAGTACAAAGGAAACCAAGAGCCAGGCAAAGGAATGGATATGGGGACCATTCCCAAACAACGATGAATTGGCAAATCAAAATACAAAGTTTATATCAAAGCGTCCCCAACCTTGGCTGATTCTGCATCTAGCAGTTGCTCCACATTTTCTCAACTGGGAAGAAAAAGTGCAGCTCAAAACCACATTCAAATACTTCGGGGCAACGCTGTACTGACTGCAAAGTCACCCCTGGAACGGCCGTAAAACAGCCATAAATCAATGCAGAAGGTACCATAAAAGCTGATGATCAAAGGAAGTGAAAGCAGCATGCATTGCTGAGGGGAATTTCTGTTCCAATGTGGGATTCCTTAAAAAAATGGAGGGAAAAGCCAATGCAGAATCAGCTAAATACCTTGGGGGAACTCCATACTGACTGCAAAGTCACCCCTGAATGGCCATAAAACGGCCATACATCTATGCAGAAGGCACCAAAAATCCGATGATCAAAGAAAGTGAAAGCAGCACGGAGTGTGGAGGCTACCATTTAATCCGATGATCAAAGGAAGTGAAAGCGGCACGGAGTGTGGAGGCTACCATTTAATCCGATGATCAAAGGAAGTGAAAGCGGCATGTAACGCAGGGGGGAATTGCTGTTCCAACATGGGTTTGGTAAAAGAATGGAGGGAAAAGCCAATGCAGAATCAGCCCTTGTTGAGCATGTGGGCACTCTGGAATTTCGGGGACGACGGAGTGGATGCCACCACAAAATGGTACCTGTAGAGGGCAATCGCAGCATATTGGGAAGCATCTTCCTAGGATGAAGGCATTTGTTTCTGGACAAGGGCTTCCTGGAGACCCAAAGATGATGCCTCCTGGGCGCTCTCCTGAAGGAACTCCTGCTCCAGTTAGGTGGGAGAAAGCTGGGATGGGTTGTTGTTGTTGTTTTGCTTTTGGGAGAGAGGAAGTGGGTACCAGGAAACATATCAGCTTGGGGTAGTGGTTAAGAGTGGCAGACTCTAGTCTGCAGAACAGGGTTGGATTCCCCACTCTTCCTCTATATGAGGCTTGCTGGGTGACCTTGGGCCAGTCCCCGTTCTCTTAGAACTCACTCAGCCCCACCGCCCCCACAAGGGGCCTGATGTGGGGAGAGGAAGGGAAGGCAATTGTAAGCCACTTTCTGCCTGCTCAGGTACAAAGACTAGTGAACCGGAGGGACCCAGGGTTGGGTTCTTGACAGGATCATTTCCAGATCACTGTTAAAGCGGATGTTTGTAATCCCATGCAGGGGGAAGGGTGTGTTGTAAACGTCAGCAGCTGAGAATTACGATCTGGCCCCTTCCAGAGGTATCTGGTGTACACATACCTCATATACCTCAACCTACCGGCAATTGCTTTCTCTAGAGAGCTAGTCACCCCCCAGTTCCTATTGAGCCCAAGCTTGACAGTGTCAGCTCTGCATACGTCAATAGAGACAGAACATCCCTCCCTACAGAACTCCTTTGCTTCAGGTCCTTTATCCACGGATCTACGGAAGGACACGGTAATCTTCCAAATCAGTATTTATCACCGCACTACATTAATACCCCACATTACTAGGAGGTCATGTTAATAGGACTGTTGAATTAATTTGAAGTACCATTATTATATAATCCTCTTCTGAAAATGGATCTGCAGAAGGGAAGAGATTAATATATCCAACAGAGAAACATGTCCAGAGAGCTATGAAAACACATAATATGTAACAATGCTTTAAAAAAAAATCAAACAGAAGAAGAAAAGGAGGAGGAGGAGGAGGAGGAGGAGGAGATTGGATTTATACCCCACCTTTTACTACCCAAAGGAGTCTCAGAGCGGCTTACAATCCCTTTCCTTCCCTTCCCCGCAACAGACACCCTGTGAGGTAGGTGGGGCTGAGAGAGCTCTCTCAAGAACTGCCCTTGAGAGAACAGCTCTGAAAAAACTTACGACTGACCAGTGTTCCCTCTAAGGGGAGTTATTGTGAGCTAGCTCACAGTTTTTTAGCCTCCGGCTCACATGTTTTTGTCTTTGCTTAGGAAGGGATGGCTCCAGAGCAAACTGATTTATGCCGTAGTCAAATTGCTTGCTCACAGCTTTAATGCCAGTAGCTCACAAAGTAGAATTTCTGCTCACAGGACTCCACAGCTTAGAGGGAGCATTGCAAATGACCCAAGGGCACACCAGCCGCTGCATGTGGAGGCGTGGGGAATCAAACCTGGTTCTGCCAGATTAGAGTCCGTGCTCTTAAGCACTGCATCAAACAACTAAAGAAAGATACCTCCCAATGGGCAAAAAGCAGCTTACAAGATGAAGTGTTGTTTTATATTTTAAAAATAGGTTTAAGCAAGATGCGTTTCTCATTCTCTTCTTTCTCTGAAAACAAGGTGGAGGCAGGACATAGCAGTGATTCTGGCTAACAGCAGCTCGGCGGGGCTGGAATATCTGTGCAGAGCTTAGAAAGACCTAAGAACGCTAATAAGTGCTGAGGAAAGTCAGCAGCATTCAAAATGCTCCGTTGCAGAGATAATCCGGTTACCCATTGTTTGGTGCTCTGACTTTTCCATGGCCTCTCTCATCACCGGGGTGGGAGGGGAGCGTTGTGAGGAGCCCAAGGTTGTATTCAATATATCGATGCATCTATTCTAGCATCTCTCTTCGGCATCCTCGGGGGCCGCCACCTACCGAGTTTTGCTCGGATGTCTCCGTTGCTTGGATATGTTTGGAACCCCTGGATGAATGTTCGGCTGTAATTTCGGATCGCAACGGGGGAGAAAGCCACTGTGCAGCCGCTGAGCCGAAACGCTTAAATTGTCTTAAAGGATTATCTGGAGCAAACAAGATAAATGTAATCGGCCCCTCACATCTGACTAAGCTCCCGGCGTGAGCAAGAATGATCTACTGTACAGTTCAAGGATGTACAAATCTACGGCTTTCTCGATATTCCAATAAAAGGGGGAGGGAAGTTTGATTCCACTTAAGCAGGGCTATTTTTGGGCAGGAACGCACAGGAACGGCGTTCCGGCTGGCTTCCAAGTTGGCCACGCCTAGCAGGAACTCATTAGCATAATAGGCCACACCCAACCGCAGAAACTCATTAGGATTGGCTACATTAGGAGTGTGTGGCCTAACATGCAAAGGAGTTCCTGCTACAAAAAAGCCCTGGGTTTTGACAACAAACAAGGTAAGCAGAATAAGAAGCAAAAGGTGGGTGTGGCTGGATGAGCACACTTCTGGTAATATGGGGGTGTGGCCTAATATGCTAATGAGCTTCTGCTGTTGGGTGTGGCCTATTATGCTAATGAGTTGCTGCTGGGCTTTATCTACAAAAAGAGCCCTGCTTAAGTATCATTGGAGTACGCAGCGGAGGGAAAATATGATGCGAACCTCTCGCTTTAGAAGGAATCACAGCTATGATAGCAAGAAGAAACGAAGAAAGGCACCTTTCTCTCATGGGGCGTAGCCTTCCCGTCCTTCTCCGAAGCATCAGAAATGATTGACAGCAGTGGAGGACGCTTGGAAATGCATTTTTTAAAAGAATGGTTGATGGATGGGTGCTATTTGCTTAGGTAGGGTCTAACTGATGATGAAAGGAAGGAGTGTGATCCAGCAAATAAGATTGGCATGTGAGCTTGGAGTATGTGGGCGTGGGGAGGTCACCTTGCCCTGTAGCATATAACACATCTGGACATTTCCAGATGTTGGGCAGGATGATGCTTTTCAGTCAATCTAACATGTTGGCTTGAATGTTTTACTTCTTAGTTTTTTATTTGCCGCTCAACCAAAGGGTCTTGTGGTGACTTACAACACTTAAACAACATCATACTAGATAAATTAAAACCAACAAAAGATATTGTGATATTAAGATGTATAACTCCGTACCATACCACTATCCAGAACAGTGGTTAAGAGTGGTGGACTCTAATCTGAAGAAGTAGGTTTGGTTCCCCACTCCTCCACATAAGGTCTGCTGAGGGACCCTGGGCCAGTTCCAGTTCTCTCAGGACTCTCTCAGCCCCCACCTGCCTCACAAGGGGCCTGTTGTGGGGAGAGGAAGGGAAGACGATTGTAAACCACTTTGAGACACCTGAGGCCTGCTGAGTGACCTTGGGCCAGTCACTCAGTCCCACCTACCTCACAAGGTGCCTGTTGTGGGGAGAGGAAGGAAAGGCATTTGTAAACTGCTTTGAGACACATGAGCCCTGCTGGGTGTCCTTGGGCCAGTCACCATTCTCTCAGAATTCTCTCAGCCCCACCTAACTGTGAGCCAGTTTGGTGTGGTGGTTAAGTGCACGGACTCTAATCTGGGAGAACCGGGTTTGATTCCCTACTCCTCCACTTGCACCTGCTGGATGACCTTGGGCAAGCCACAGTTCTCTCAGAGCTGTCCTCCCAAAGACAGTTCTATCAGAGCTCTCTCAGCCCCACCTACTGTAAAGTACTGGGTTCGCTGCATGGAGGACTCGGACAACGACATGCGTTCACACACGTTTATTGTACTTCACACAGGAACTGCAAAACGGCCCTGCAAGGCCAACTATATACACACCCACCCAGCACACCAACAGTCCCGTTGGAGGGTTTGAATTTCCCGCCAAAGTTGCTATTGGTGAATGCTGGGGGAACTAGGATCCTAGGTTCCTATTGTTTGGAGGAGCTAAGCTCCCGGCTATAGCCACGGATGCCTGATGGCAGTCCGCGTACATAACACCTACCTCACAGAGTGTCTGTTGTGGGGAGGGGAAGAGAAAGGAGATTGTAAAACTGCTCTGAGACTCCTTTGGGTAGTGAAGGGCAGGGTAAAAATCCAATCTCCTCCTCCTCCTCCTACCTCACAAGGTGCTTGTTGTGGAGAGAGAAAGGGAACGCGATTGTAAACCACTCTGAGACTCCTTAAGGTAGTGAAAAGGGGTGTACAAAACCAACTCTTCTTCTGTCAAACCAGCCCAAAATATCTGTAATGCTTCACGAATATGTGTGTCATCCTTGCACAGGGGCTGTGCTCATTTCCTCTGTATCGTTCCAGTTTTAGAATATGTGCTGCTGAAGCGAGCAACAAAGCAGCCGAAAATATCTGGTTAACCTCCAAAGGCCAACCTGAACAATTCCGCCTTAGAAGCCTTGTGGAAACTAAGCAAGTCCCACAGAGCACGAGTGCTATGAGAGAGTGCATTCCACAGGGTAGGGGCCATAATTGGTAACAGCTAACGGAATCATCTTGGGCCCACAGAGTCTTTAGCCAAATGCTAGAGCGTCCCCTGTACAACATACCCAGCGTGATGACATGAGTTCCAGAAGATTCTGGGACCAAATATGTTCAGTAGAAAATTCAACTTTTCCCACGCCCCTCCGGCAGATGGGTAAGACCTGGCAAACCCACAAACAGTCCAAAACCTTTCAATTTCCCTATCAAAGCCCCTTGTGCCCCTCGTGCAGATCTTTCTTGAAGTTTCCCAAGTTTTGCCTTGCCTGGTGCCTCCAAAGCATGGCTGTGCACATAGAAATATTCTGTACAGTATCCCAATCACTCTTCCACAGCACCCATTGGTGGGAAATGCACATTGTCATAGACTATTGTATTGAATGCGAGAATGGCTACCATATGCTCTGGTGGGGGGATTTGGGGGTGTTCCGGGGGTGGGTGGGGATGCCAGAAGCCATGTCCCCAGCCCCAATTGCGACCACCCATCTGGCCACCCCTCTCCCTCCCCTTCTACCCGATTTAAAGGAATTCATCT
>NW_015163627.1:345455-345645 GCF_001447785.1 Gekko japonicus
ATGAGGGCCGGAAGTGGGGCGGCCGGAAGCAGGGGGCAGGACTTCGTCATGTGCCCCGCCCCCCGCACCTCACCCAGGGGAACTGCGATCCCCCGTGATCCCCCGAATCTACCTCTGTGTATCACAGTGATTACTTTTGTGCAGTGTTTCATCCCTGTGAAAGGCCATATCAGTAATGGGGGGGGGGGGA
>NW_015163627.1:346011-352680 GCF_001447785.1 Gekko japonicus
CCCTGGGACCCCCGCCTGCAGCGTCTCTATTTTGGTGCGGCTCTAATTAGCCGCACTTTGACCGGTGTTTTCCCTGCCGTGTGGCAGGGACCTATGTATGAATGGTGCTCTGTAAAAACAATAGGAATTAAAAGCAATTTCTAGAACTTGGTTATGCACAGGAATCAAGAATACGAAATCTAGGGAGAGCTTCAAATGAGGAACGTTAGAGAAACACCTCTACTTTAAACTTGCTAGGAAAAAAAGCATTTTCTGTCTTCAGCTTCCATGAACTTCTCCATCTCTTTTTTTGTTGCACACAAAGTATTCAGTAGCAGATACTTCAGCTTTAATTCAATGTTCCAGTCCCATGGCCAGCTAATTTAAATGACTGAGTGTTTGGATCCATCCTCCAGTACTGATGCCAGCGAGTGGCACCCATGTTTTAAAATAGAACTTCTCCACTCAATAGGCTGTAAGACTTGCTCGTGTGCATCCTTTAAAGGAATCAGTACTTCAGAAGGTCCACTCATTTTCTTGTGCTGTGATAATGTTCCGCAATCTTCTCATAATTGTGTATAGTCTGAAACAGTTGTTGTTTTGGCAGCAACTTTATGCTTCTGTGTATTAGCAAAAATATCACGAGCTGTGAACAGATGCCAGATGAGATAATGGGGTGGATCCTCTCCCCATCCCACCACTCCACTGAGAAAAGTTTATCTATGAAAACATTCATACCCCATATTTCCTTTTGACTCAAGCTTGAAGCCTTTCTCCAGTTTAAGGAGACTTCCTCCAAATTGCGGCTCTTCCGTTGGAGGAAGAACCACTTAAGCTGGAGCCTCTTTAGGCTGGAGGAAGGTTACGTGGAGGATGGCTGGACCCCACTTTGTTACAGGGAGGACCAGGAAGTTCAAGGTACAGTCCTACAGACTTTCATGTTGGTCTTCTTCATGTTTCCTCTGAGCATTTCAGTGCTAGAGGTGGTGGAAAGTGTTGTCAAATCACAGCAACCTATGGCGACCACAAAGAGTTTTAAAGGCAAGAGATATTGAAAGGTAATTTGCCATTGCCTGTCTCTGCGTCATGACCCTGCACTTCCTTGGTGGTCTCCCATCCAAATACTAACCAGAGCTGACCCTGCTTGGCTCCTGAGATCTGATCAGATTGGGTCAGTTTGGGCTATCCAGGTCAGGGTGAGCACTTCAGAGTCCCTACTAAATGCTCAGGTGCACAGAACAACTTAATGTCCCATGATTTCTGGGATACTGACATTAGCTGTTATATGGTCATTGTGAAGGGAAGAGAACAAAGCAGCTGCAAATGAAAGGATCAATGGCAACAAATGATATTTTTTTCTGAAGTGGACCTGAACTTCAATAGATTTTGAATTTGGCTTGTAATAGGTTTGGAGCGGGAGACTCTTAACTTTGTATGTAGAGCTCTCTAATCTCTAACCCCAAAGCCATTACTAATTATTCTATATAATCTAAGGCCAGAAAGGGAACAAATGATATAACTTGGAAGTGCTTCCAAGAGAGCAGACCATTCAATATTTTATTCATTTGTTTATTTCATTTATACTGCACTTCTCTCCCCAGTGGGAACCCAAAGCAGTTTACATAATTCTTCTGTACTCAAGGTTAAGTTAGACTGAATGTGTGACTGGTCCAAGGTCACCCAATGACAAGCTTCCATGGCAACATGGGGATTTGAACATGGGTCTCCGTGATCTTAGTCCAGTGTTCTAACCTGACACCATGATGGCTCTTCCCATATGTTCTTGTACCTCAGCTTGCCACCTTGTTGGTGTCCCATCAATAAGAGTGCCCACATGTCATCAACAAGTATTTGTGTGTTCTCAGTGGTTGCTTCCACTTTTCCGAACAAGTTGTGTGAGGAGGTGAGGGGGTATTATATACTGGGCTTGAGGCAGCTTTTCTCAAAAGTGACTTCTTTATTCAGCTCAGAACACAACACAACACACAGAACAATACCAATTTATATACAATCTGGAACTAGCTAAGCCACACCCCTAGAATACTAAGGTCCAATCATGAGTGATCGCTTAAGACCAATGGGGTTTGTTCCCGCCGAAAGTCATAGTCTTTCTTGATCGGTCTGTTCCACAACAGCAGCCAATCAGGTTGTTGATTTTAGGATACTGAGAGTCTATGGAGTTTGTGACTGAAGCTCTGGCTCATTTTTCATTCAAGCTATCTACATAAGGTAATACATAACAGGGGGATTGCTGTCTTTGGAAACTTTCAAGAGGTATTGGTCTGGCTATTTGATTTGCTAAAACTTTTTAATGGGATGTAAGTGGTAGGCAAAGTTTGGGAAATGTTTTACTAAACACATAAGGAATCCGATCCTATCTTATAGCTAGCAGCCCACCCTCTCTTTCTCTTTCCTTTTGCATTTATTGATTGGAATGTCACTTTCAAAGCATTTTGTGTAGTGAATTTAGAGGCAAATATGCAATGTTCCCAGCAACATTATATTCTTAAGCTGAATCATTGTTTGTAGCAGCTGGCATCATACACATGTGAAGGGACATTGACAGATATTTTTAAAAACAAATTGTCAGGCTACTTTTCTCCTCGTATGACCACTGTTATTACAGATGCCCACCAGTGTTTAGTGGAAGGGCCGTGGGTACACACAAAATGGAGCCTGGCAGTCTCATATTTCATAAACGTAGTCATGCTCAAAGTGTTCCTCTCACCGCTTTGTCGTACTTGGCTTTTCCCATCTGCTCCTAAAATGCTAGTTTTCAGACCAAAATGACACACCCGCCAATGTGGCTAGTTATTTTTAACGTTTCCAAAGATCTACAGCTTTAGCTGGATCATTAATTCCATGACTGTTTCTGCTTCAGAAGGGTGACTCTGAGATTTACCTCCATCTCTGCACCCTTATTAACCAAGGATACCAGACCTGGGGATCCCTTGGAATTACAGCTCATCTTCAGACTACAGAGATCAGTTCCCCTGGAGGAAATTGATGCTCTGGAGGGTGGACTCTGTGGTCCCTGTTCCTCCCCAAGCTCCATCCCCAAATCTCCAGGAGTTTTCCAATCCAGATCTGGCAACCTTACTCCTCCATCCCCCACCAGTGGCCAGGGGAGACGGGGCAACTAGGGTTGCTATTCCCCTGATGGGGGCGGAGGTTTACCTGCTTTCAGGAGGCCCAATCCGCCACTCAACTGGCCGGCCAGTGGGGAGAGCCCGGCCCCCAAGCAGCCCCGTCGGCGCGGACATCACCCAGAGGTAACGTCATTGCACATGATACTTCGTGGGGAGGACGCTCTAGCATCTGAGAAAAAAACTCTACAGTAACCATAGAGTCCCCCCCCCTCAAATGCTACAGCGTCCCCCCCCAACATGCCTTGCGTGATGATGTCACCTCCACGTGATGTTATCTTGGTGCAGGTGCTTTCACCGAAATCTCCAGGAAGAAGAAAGGAGCCCCCCCTCCCCCCCGCAGGGACAGGGTAAGGACCTGTCAACTCTAATTCTGGAACAAGAGAAATAGGAATACAACACCTCTTAAAAAGAAAAGTCCAAGCTTTCCTTCCCAGTAAGCATTAATGAAGGCCAGTGTTACACCCTTCCTTCCATACAGAAGAGGATACTCTTTTTGAGAGCTGTGAAAAAGCAACAGAATTTTAACTGCAGCGTTTCATAAGTTGAGGGCTAATGTGCCCGGAATGCTTACAACAGAGATAGATTTAAAAATACATTATCTTCAAGCGACGATTGCCATGGCAACACTGATCTTTTATCCCCTTCCCACACCCTGCTCCTCATGAGTAAGAAGTGTTTTATGCTTCTCCTTGTGACACTTCCTAATCGGTTTTCTCCGGCCAAACGGGATACCTCAGCACAGGGTCTCTTGGGGGAGGCCCTACCATAAGAACATAAGACGCCAATGTTGGATCAGGCCTAAGGCCCATCCAGTCCAACACTCTGTATCACACAGTGGCCAGAAATACCAGGTGCCATCAGGAGGTCCACCAGTGGGGCCAGGACATTAGAAGCCCTCCCACTGTTGACCCCCCCCAAGCACCAAGAAGACAGAGCATCACTTGCCCCAGAGCCCCTATCTATACCTTGTGGCTAATAGCCACTGATGGACCTCTGCTCCATATGCTTATCTAATTCCCTTTTGAAGCCACTTTAACACTTCAGAGAAAACATGTTCACAGGTGCTTGCATTTGTATCTAATACTTACTTTCTGAGTGCAGAGCTCTCTTTGGGTCATATTTAGCATCTGGCGGCTCAGGTCCAAACTGGATGAGACTCACAGCGAAGATAAAAGTCTCCTAGGGATGAAGGAAGCAGTGGAGGCCAGAATGAAGATTCTTTCTTCCCGATGTGGTCATTAAAAGATGTGTATTCCAAGATAATTGAAATAAAAACACAAAGGCTTGGATCTCACCAAACATTTCCAAAGACAGAAGGGATTTCCAACCATTAAGCACAACTCCCCTACCTCCACTTTCCCAGTGCGGCCCCAAAATGTGGGGACCCCACGGAATAGCTTGTTTGGTGTAGTGGTTAAGAGCCAGTTTGGTGAGAACCAGTTTGGTGTAGTGGTTAAGAGCGCAGACTCCAATTTGGGAGAACCGGATTTGATTCCCCACTCCTCCACATGCAGCTGCTGGTGTGACCTTGGGTCAGTGATAACTTCTTTCAGAGCTGTTCTCTCAAGGGCAGTTCTCTTAGAGCTCTCTCAGCCCCAACTACCTCACATGGTGTCTGTTGTGCGGAGGGGAAGGGAAAGGGATTGTAAGCCGCTCTGAGACATATTAGTTGCTGTAGATTTTCCGGGTTGTGTGGCCGTGATCTTGGCATTGTAGAACCTGACGTTTCGCCAGTAGCTGTGACTGGCATCCTCAGAGGTATAACACAGAAAGATGGCGTACTCTCTCTGTCAAGGTGAGAAGAAAAATGGTAGGCAGGTAATTTATATCTACTCCAGAAGGTGGGGTAGGGCTGAGTCATTATCTTGTAGGAGTTACCCAGGCTATGAACATGCTAATGGAGGAGCTTTCCTGAGGAGGTTCTTTTGTATATAGACTTTTCCTGAGGAGGTTTCCTGTTTCCTAAGGAGGTTCTTTTGTATGTGGATTGGCTGTTGACATTCTAATCTTATCTGTAGTGCTATTGTCAGATGCAGAGCCTTTTGTGTTTTTCAGGACAAGAAACCATGCCCTATTTATTTTTAAACTCTCTTCTTTCCTGTTGAAATTGTGTTTATGTTTATGAATTTCAATGGTTTCTCTGTGTAATCTGACATGGTAATTGGAAGTGTTGTCCAGCCTTTCAGTGTCTTGGAACAAAATACTGTGTCCTGTTTATTAAGGTCTTGATGCAAAAGCTTAAAAACTTCTTGAGTATAGATAATGACTGCCATGAATGCAAGTCTGTATCAGGCCTACACAACTCATGGTCTTTTAGACTGAACACAGCCTCACCAGTCATGTGTTAGGACCTTCCTGGAGCTTAACATGTTTCTGTTTTTGAAAGATCCAGACATACAATAAAAATAGGGCACGTATCGTATTTTTCTGGTGGGTCTGAATACTGTTTGTAGGTTGTGTTTTTCATACATTTTCCCGGTTGTTGTTCAATGGATATTTTGCCCCAAATCCAAAGACCACTGAAAGAAGCAGAGAGACCCACATACTGGATGCTGTGCTTGCAGAAACACCATGTCCAGAGCTTAAGCAAGAGAACCACTGGCCATAGAGGATGTCCTTGGGGTAAGACATGGTTTGCTTTTTCACATGCTGAACAATGCACTTTCAATACGCTTTGCAATTGGGTTTTACTGTGTGGCAAAGCAAAATCCGCTTGCAAACGATCACTAAAGCACATTAAGAGTAGACTGAAAGTGCATTATTCAGTATGTTCCATAGCGACAGATGCCAGTAGTCACATACGCAGCAATGTTCCATACACCAGCTACAGTAATCACATGCACGGCAACCTGTTTTTGCACATAGATTGTATACACCAAATCAGAACGCTTCTGTTTGCAGTAAAACAAGTCAAGATTTTATTAGGTAAAGAACATAGAATTTCATGATTGTGGCAGACGTGCATCATTTTGGAAATCTGGCAAAAGAAATACTATCATTGGTAGTGATAGTATTTCTTTTGCGCAGCCCCCAGTGGGGCCGGGAATCTTTCTGTGCATCAAAAGATGCAGCCACCATTGAGAATTGGAAAGATAAAATGCACGAATATGCTGTCATGGCAAAACTGACAAATTCTATAAATAAGAGACTTCCGGTTTTCGGCGACTCGTGAACGAACGCACTCCATCAAGCTCCGATGGGTGCAATTCGGATCGAGGCGGCAGGGAGGGGGTTCAGAAGCCTTCGAGCCCCCCCTGAAGCTCTTGTAGGGAGCTTCTTGCCTGGAGCGCTGGAGGAGCCCCTCCCGAAGCTGCGGCTTAAGGATTGAGACTCTTTTTAGCTCCTTAAGGTCCCGCTGCCCCAAGGCCAGCAATGGTGACCAGAGACGTTACCGGACCAGAACGCGCAAGGACTTAAGCAAAAGGACTCTCCCTACAGGATGACACCCAGTGGGGAAAAAATAGTGAGTGAACAAGTTTCAAAAGAAGGACAAAAGCAAAGAGGGTGGAGGAACTGACAGTGAGATGGCAAAGCCCCATAG
>NW_015163627.1:353710-364354 GCF_001447785.1 Gekko japonicus
GGAGCTTCTCTCTAAGCACCACCTATTAGTTAATAAATATTAGTTAAAATTGACATATAGCCAATCACGGACATGTTGGGGAGGACTCTATGATAATGAGGAGAAGTTGCTCCCCTCCCTTCTGAAGAAAGCTTAAAACAGGGAACACGGAACTACTAGCCAGCCTTCTTCTCTTACTTCCAACTTTATTTTAGTTCTAGTCTGCAGCTAGGGCTAAGCTCTCCGTGTCTCCAGCTGGTCTTGAGCCACGTGTTTTCTTCTCTTTTCACTTATTTCTATTTCTACTTGTTCCTGCCCCTTTTACTGGAAGCTTTAGGAGCGTAAAGGATTCATCTGAGGTAAATATATGCTACAAGAAACAACATTTCCTAATTGTGCTGTAACTATTCTGTCTGATTTTCTTAGTACTTGAATGTATGTGTGGTTTTATTATTATTCCCTGTCTGAATGATTATAGTTCAGTAAAGAATTGATACTTTAAACCTGAGTCTTTTGTCTTTTTATCAAAGTGTCATAGGCACAGCGGCACCCTTCGTATACAAAGACAGGAACCCAGATATTAATAAGCTAATTATCTCTCATAAAGAGTGATTAGGCTTTCAACAAGAAGACATCCAAATGAAGAGCTGAGATTTTTCTATGTCAGAATTTAAAGAATTGATATTATTGCCCATACGCAATGCTCAAATTAATACATTTTTGTTCTTTCTATTTGAATACTTATTACTTAGAAATTAAATGGTATAGTGTAAACATGAACATTTAGGGAAACACCCAAAGCGCAAGATAGATAATTACTGTCCCTCGCTACTCTGAATTTGTAGTGTGTAGATTTGTAGTTTATAGTGAAAAGCAATAAAAAATTCTATTTAAAAAATCTATAAATAAGAGACCAATAAATGAATTTGAGGACAATTGGAGAGCTTTTTATGCTTATTATAATTAATTCTTTTTATATAGATATCTATTTAAATAGTTACTATATAAGCATCAATTAGTATATAGAATATTATCTTTTTTCTCATTATTACAAACTGTAAGGTTGTCCTCCTAAAACTATACACAAAATTAACAATAATTTATGTGTCTCTTAAATAACTTTTTAGATAAGGAATAATGAAAAAATACTATGTGAAAATAGTAGAATACTATGTGCACAGTGTTACTGAGTTTTATTATATCATGTATTCCCTTATTAAGGATTGTCCTTGTTATTTGTAAAAAGTGCCCCTTGTATTGTATTTTTCTTTATTTTTCCCTTACCCCTTTTTCCTTATTATGGGTTTTAATAAAAAGCCAAAAAAAAAAAATTAAAAATTTAAAAAAAACATGCAGCCACCGCCCTAACCTGGATAGGCCAGGCAAGCCTGACCTCGTCAGATCTCGGATGCTAAGCAGGGTCGACTCTGGTAAGTACTTGGATGGGGAGACTTCCTTGGAATACCACATTGGGAGGATAGAGGCAGGCTTCATTCAGCCACCTCTCTGAATATCCTCCAGGCCCCCAGTAGGGGTCAGTCACCAGAGGTCAACATGACTTCCAGGCGCAGACACAAGGCACACACAACCCCCTCCCAAATACAACCCCCCCCAACAACATGCAGCCACCCACTGCAGTGAAGATGCTCCCTCTAAGCTGCGGAGTCTTGTGAGCAAAAACTCTACTTGGTGAGCTCCTGGCATTAAAGTTGTGAGCAAGTAATTTGGCTACCGCATAAATTAGTTTGCTCTGGAGCCATCCTTCCTGAGTTAAGACAAAAAAGGTGTGAGCCAGAGGCTAAAAAACTGTGAGCTAGCTCACACTAACTCAGCTTAGAGGGAACACTGGTGAGGATTATTATGGTGTGGATACAGACGCCACGCCCCCCAATTGCACTTGTGTCTGCATCATCAATTGCAGCATAGGCTTAAAAACAATGCATGTAATGCCACAGCGATATTATTATTACCACCATGGACTATTTATATGACATTTTAAGAATGGGCAATGTACTTAATATATATTATCTCAGTAACGCTTACAAAAACACATGAAGCTGCCTTAAACTGAATCAGACCCTTGGTCCATTAAAATCAGTATTGTCCACTCACACTGGCGGGAGCTCTTCAGAGTCTCGGGCTGAGGTCTTTCACATCGCCTCCTACCTGATCCTTTCAACTAGAGATGCCAAGGATTGAATCTGGGATGTTCTTACCCGCCAAGCAGATGCTCTGCCAGTGAGCCACAGCCCCTCCCTGAAATCTGTAAAAGAAGATCCGCATTATTTCCTCCATATTTCAGAGAGAAGGAGGCAGGGCGGAAAGCGAGGAAGAGTGGCGAGTGAGTTGCTGGTAGAATATTTATTCCAAAGTTCATTTGTATAAGTTTTTAACCCCAGCTTTCTCCATTCATGACCCCAAGCCATTATCAGACCCTTTCTTTTCTTGCCACCCAAAGATTTATACAGCACTGCATTTCAGTTATGCCGTTGATGATTTCTTTTTTTAAAAGTCTGTTTAAAAAAAAGATATTGCAGAAAATAAATGAGGTATACCAATTTTTTTTTGGCATGGGATTTCTTAAGAATGTTATTGACTTCTTGGTTTGACACATCATTTAAAAATAATAAAGAACGCCCGGCACCCTGGCCGCTATTCAATTGTGAAAAATGGATGCTTACATTGCTAAGCAAACTCTCAGTCGTAAATTCTGCAAACACTCCAAGCCCTGCCATCATAAATTAGAGTCACAGCATCGGGAGAGAGATTTTGCATTTGCTCCTTTCCCCTTCCTCCCAGCTTCTGGCATATTGCTGTAGGCTTCTAGAATCCGAACACCTGCGCAAACGCGAAGAGCACCTTTCCCACTGAGCTCTTAATTTGCAAGATTCACCTGGGTGACCTTTCAAAGCTTATCTGTAGCTTGCCTGACTATCTCTGACGGCCTCTGCCGCGGGGTCTTTACTTACACCTGAATCTGCAGTCATTAGCAAATGGCAATTTTTATGCCTATGCTGTGGAAAGCTTTGCTTGCAGATTTGCTGTTAAAAGAACTGGAGCAAGGCAGGCAATCTTGGCGTGGTCGGCCCGCAACCCTCATCTACCTCAGTCTGAGGTGGAGTTGAAATTGTCCCCCACATGGAGCTGAAAGTTTTATCTTTCCAGCTGCTCACCAGTGAGGTAGGAGTAACTTACCCCATGACCTTTTTAGCTTCATGGGCGAGGCGGATGTAGCTTTCTTAGCTCCACTTCTAAACTCTTCTTTGTAGGCCACACTGGCCGTAAACTGCATTCATCCCCCAAATATCTGGGAATTCATAGGTATAACAATCCTTTAATAGAATTGAATCTCACAATAGGTGAAGGGATTATAGGGGCAGCCAAAGGGTTAGTTAAGAGGGGCCTTTAAAACCTCAAAAGATTGGATTCTGTAATATTTGTGCTTTCACACATGCTAAATAATGCAGTTTCAATCCACTTCAGCGACTGTTTGCAGGTGGATTTTGCCTAGAGTTGCCAGGTCCCATCTTCTTCCCAGTGCGGGGATTTGGGGGGCATTCCGGGAAGGAGTGGGGACGTCCCCGACACAATGACATAACTGAGAGACATCATCGCATCGGGGACGCAGTGCCACATGCGCACGCCCCCCGTTTCCCCCCATTTAAAGGGAAACCAAGCTGAAAGTTTTATCTTTCCAGCTGCTCTCCAGTGAAGTAGGAGTAACTTACCCCATGACCTATTTAGCTTCATGGGCGAGTCGGACGTAGCTTTCTTAGTTCCACTTCTAAACTCTTCTTTGTAGCCCACACTGGCCGTAAACTGCATTCATCCCCCAAATATCTGGGAATTCATAGGTATAACAATCCTTTAAAGAGAACTGAATCTCACAATAGGTGAAGGGATGATAGGGGCAGCCAAAGGGTTAGTCAAGAAGGGCCTTTAAAACCTCAAAAGATCGGCTTCTGTACTCTTTGTGCTTTCACACATGCTGAATAATGCAGTTTCAATCCACTTCAGCGACTGTTTGCAGGTGGATTTTGCCTAGAGTTGCCAGGTCCCATCTTCTTCCTGGTGTGGGGATTTGGGGGGCATTCTGGGAAGGAGTGGGGACGTCCCTGACACAATGACATAATGGAGAAACATCATTGCATTGGGGACACGGTGCCACGTGCGCACGCCCCGTTTCCCCCCATTTAAAGGGAAACCTTTAAATGGTTGGGGGGAAAGCGGGCAACCCCCACGCTGTGAATTTGCAGCTTGCAGGGCAGGAGACAGTGGTCCCCGCTTGGAAAGAATGGGTGGCGCGAGCGCCTGCCCCGCAAGCCACGAATTTGTGGCTCATGGGGCAGGAGCTCACGGTGCCTGCTGGGGCCACGGAAGACTGTTGGGGTGGGGCTTCCCCCCTGCTGGCCAGTGTCTAGGGTGAGCCCCCAAAACTGAGGGACCCCCACCCCCACCTGGGGACTGGCATCCCTAATTTTGACATTTCACACAAAATGGCTGCCATCGCTTAGCTCCGGTCACACAGTGAAGCATGGAAAATCAAATCTCCAATAGCCAATCAAAAGCCTTGCTGGGCAAAAGCCCCTACCTGGCCCCACACACATTCCAAAAATACTTGATGGACACCAGAAAGGGCGCTGGTGTGTGTGGAGCACGCATGAGCGCCCTGTTGGAGAACCTTGCTATAGAAATATTGCCTCCATCCTCTATTTGGCTGTTAGGGCAATTGTGTGCCTTAAGCCGATCCTTCCTTGGGCGTTCTTCTCCCGCTGCCCCCTCTGCACATTCGAAGTCGCAGAAGAGAGGTTATTATACAGGTGAGTGCCCACCTCTTTTTAAGAGTTTCAGCATACTAAGGATGCAGTCTTGGAAGACAACAGATAAGCGTCCCCTTGCTGTGTAGCACTGGATTACGGATTGAGAGCAAGACAGGACAGACCCCCAAATGAACAGAAGTCACCCGGACTGTAAGCATGCCCTTCAGGGGGCAGAACTCTAAAGGGCAGGAGTTTGAGAGTCAAGACCTTATTCATATCCTACGATAAGGAGTTGTTTTTGTTATTGATTTCTCACATGCCAGAAGGACCCAAAGGCCTCCAAAGAGCACAGGTGGCCAGGCTGTTATGGTCCGTCACGAACTGTGATCCATGACAGAGCAATTTGGAAAGGCCAGACTAAAACAGAATTGAAGGCCAATTATTTTTTTGCACCCTGCCATGGAAATGTGTGAGAGGAGCAGAGATCTGCAGAGCTCCTGTTTCACCTCAAGCAACTCAATAACGCTCATCTTATCAATCAAGCGCTCCCACCCACCCGGCCAACTGCCGATGAAGGCGTTTTACATAAAACAGGGAAATAAAAACTGCTTTAAGTAATGTCATGTATCCGTCAACTAAAAATAGATTTGTAAAAAGGAAAGGAGAAAAGAGCGCTGGGAGTATTAAAATAAAATTCCTCCCCTGGCAACCTGGTGACAAAAATCAAAGCAAGAAGTCAATTTACAGAAACTTGATTTGTGGCATAAGGAGACAGCTGTATTTTAATGGCCATTAATTCAATCCAAAGCTGGTGTTGAGAAGTTTGTCTCTTCTGACCGTCTGCTGCTGTGCAGACTAATTTCCCTCTATGCCAAGAGAGGGGGAAGGAGAGGAAGGAAGCGAGGGTGTAGTTAGAATAGAAGAACCAACTAAGCTTTGTGTAGCTTCCAAGATACAGAAGAGATAGGCTGCATCTACATGGGCAGGCCCAAAAATATGCCCCCCCACACCCCATCCCCATAGTATTCACTGATGCTGCTACCTTCTTGTCCATTGTCTACACAAAAACACAAAAGTGACAAAGCACTGGGTCCCCTCACAGCCCAGAAACACCTCTACCCCTGAAGCTGTGCTGTAGCTATGATATGGCTTAGTTGGGAAAGTGTGAAGACCCCCCCCCCCAAAGGTGGGGATGGCACGAGGCAGTAAACCAAAGTTGAGCTTTTAGTGACCTTTCTAAGCCAGGGTACCTCATGGCAGACTAGGTTACTGGCCTTGTTGTGGTACAGTCAGGAAATGTTGCAGCTAAGAATCGGCTTGCTGGCACACTGGATATTCAGAACTGTTGGGAAGGCAGCTGGCAATAGTGGTTAAGAGTGTAAGATAGTGACCTTTCTAAGCCAGGGTACCTCAAGGCAGACTAGGTTACTGGTCTTGTTGTGGTAGTCAGGAAATGTTGCTTTGGTGAACAACTAAGAATTGGCTCGCTGGCACACTGGATATTCAGAACTGTTGGGAAGGCAGGTGGCAATAGTGGTTAAGAGTGGCAGAGTCTGGAGAACCGGGTTTAATTTCCCACTTCTTCACATGAAGCCAGCTGGGTGACCTTGGGCCAGACACAGTTCTCTCAGAGCTCTCTCAGCCCCACCTGCCTCACATGGTATCTGTTGTGGGGAGAAGAAGGGAAGGTGATTGTAAGCAGCTCTGGAAACTCCTTTGGGTATAAAAACCAACTCTTCTTCTACATCATTGAAAAGGTGTTCATGTCATGAGGGGACTGTTATTCCCAGAAAACAACCACCTCTGTCAAAATGAACATATGACTGAAATACAGCCATTTTGACTGGGCAATTCTTCAGGATAAGAATCCCCCAATGAGAACCTCTTTGAACCACGCCCACCCTTGATGGCCATCTTGGACCACATGCAGATCACTCCATTTTTCTTAGCAACCTCTCCGTCCACTTCACATACCAAATCAAGCCGCTTGTTGACGTGAGGCGTGGAGTAGAGCGCCTAACCCCGTCAGAGGCTCTGAAATCACTTTAGAGACAGAGGACTCCACGGATCCTTAGTCCAGAACTGCCAGTTAGAGACATTTAGTTTAGACAACAGTTCGGCTCTGTTTTCATCTGAATCAGCATGTCTGGCATGCGAGCGAGGCTCTCTTTCTCTCGTGCAGAGGCTCTGAAATCACTTTAGAGACAGGGGACTCCACGGATCCTTAGTCCAGAATTGCCAGTTGTATAGAGACATTTAGTCTAGACAACAGTTCTGCTCTGTTTCCATCTGAATCAGCATGTCTGGCATGCAAGCGAGGCTCTCTTTCTCTCGTGGTTATCAGAAGCGAGCTTAAGTAGCTACAGTGACAGGATAATCATCATGTACAATTTATCATACAGTGACCAACCAAAAGAGATTGCCCTCAGCAGGTGTGACAGGCCCCTGAGTCAGCTTAGGCCTGAAGCACCTCCCTCAAAACAGGTTTTTTTTTTGCCGTCAAGTCACAGCTAACTTATGACCCCAGTTTTTTCAAGGTGAGAGATGATCAGAGGTGGTTTGCCATCGCTTGCTTCTGCATCGCAACCCTGGACTTCTTTGGTGGTCTCCCATCCAAATACTTACCAGTGCTAACCCTGCTTAGCTTCCAAGATCTGATGAGATCGGGCTACCCAGGTCAGGTCATTCTAACTTAAGCAACCAATTTACATCAAACCAAAACCAAAAAAGAAAATAACGTAATAGAGACAAGATACATAGAAAACCAAAAGGAGACAAGGATCAAGTAAATTAAAATAATTGAATTCCTATTAGCCGCTGAGTCCACAGGCAGCTTTCTCATTGTTGCGCTTCCAGGATCTGATGAGATCGGGCTACCCAGGTCGGGTCCCATCAACTTAAGCAACCAATTTACATCAAACCAAAACCAAAAAAGAAAATAACGTAACAGAGACAAGATACATAGATACATAGAAAACCAAAAGGAGACAAGGATCAAGTAAATTAAAATAATTGAATTCCTATTAGCCGCTGAGTCCACAGGCAGCTTTCTCATTGTTGCTCAAGATTTCCGGCACTCTCTTTCCGTCCTTGGTCAAATCAAAAGGTGGTATTCCTCCACCGCCACTGCCTTGTGCCATTATTCCCATCAGCCTTTCCCTGAGAATAACTACCTAAAGCTTGATACAAGGTAAGTTGATTCTGTGGTGATTAGAGGGTTAAAGCATCTGCCTGCCTTTGCAACAAGCAGCGGTAAATCTCCCATGTCAGCGTTTTCTTCCTGTTCTCCTTTCATTCCAGACCAACCTCAAGCTATGCAGTGCTGACGTTTGGCAAATTTTATCGTCCCCGATTCTGATCAAAATCAAATGCATCGGCCCCGGAAATCTTGTAAAATCGCAATGCTGGAAAGACCGCTGTGTCCAAATTCCCAACCCTAAAGGAGATTTCCTCCATGCACCAGCCTCTATTCCCCGATGAACGCTTCTGAAGATTAGCATGCCTCATACAATAGGGTAGTGCCACAGGCCGAGAGAAGAGATGTTCTTTCCCCGGCAGACGCCTACGCAGCTTAACCAACAGTTTTATAAAACAACCCAGAGAGCACCTTTGAGCTCCATGCTTAGAAAGATATGCCAGGGAAGTGAAACTCCCCGAGTAACCAGTTAGAGTAGCTGGCTTCTCAAAAGCAGTGTACTGATGTTGCTAAGTGGTTTTTAAGTGCCTCTTTTTTCTATTGTAGCTAATTACATAGTAGAAAATACACAATAAAAAGTACAAAGAAAAAAGAGAGAATTGCTTTCGGGGGAGGGGGGGGATCAATTAATCTGAAACTAATTGGAAACATAAAATCAACGCCTGGCACGTCACAGGTAAAGGCTACTACTACTCTGAATTCATCTTCCTCAGAAATGGTTTAGAAACTAAACATCGCAGTGGCCTTGCAGTTGGGGTGATCCTTCTCTGTGCGGTACAGCAAAAAGACCCCAAACTGCCATTTTGGACTGCCAACAGGCTTTCACTGGACTCCAGATCAAGACAAAAAGAATCACCTCTCTCTTTAAGGGTACATTATTCTCAACTGATTACATCCGGAATAAGATCTGCATCCAGAATCCATTCCCACGGCCATTCTGGGCCCACTGTGTTCTCACTGCAGTTGAAGTCAGCAAAGTCCAACAGAAAGCAGACCAACATTTGCTCAGTTGTTTTCAAAAAGGTTTAGCCGTGCCTAATACTGGCTGGATTAAAGGCCTGATTACGAACACCAAAGGGTAGGTAGAACGTCTCTATTGGTAATTAGATATGAGCTTTAGAAAGCACCTGTTCATCCATAGATTTATCCAGTTTCATTCCACAACCAATAACGTTCACTTTCTCCATCACAGCTGGGCAACAGGACAGAGTAAGAAAGAGGGTAGGGGAGAGCTGCCGGGTTTCACACCTTTATTAATGAAAAATGTGCTTAATACCTCTGCCCTAGCTTGGCAAAAGGACAGTTTGAAACCTTTTATTATTTTTTGTAAGCAAAGTCAGGGCTTAGATTGAAGCCGTAGCTCATTGGGATCTAGCCCTCAAATGCATCCTCCTAGCCAAGCGTCCGCCTGAGCAATTAAAAAGATCCTTCATATAGAAAAAGAGTTCCTTTGTGCATGTGCAGAGTTCTTTTACCACAACGGGCCACTCCCACTTGAGAACAGAGGTAAGGGCTTCCAAATCAGAAGGCATGGGAGTACGGGGCAGAATGGACGGCCTACAGGTTTTTTTAGCCTACCATATTCTATCTTTACCGAGTACATTCACAGTAAAAGATAACCTGCTCTTATTGTCAAAGGAGGAGGGGAAATGGCTGCAGTGGATTCAGAATGACTAAGATGCCAGGAGGCAGGGAGTGGGGCCAGACGGCTCTTCTCGGGAGAACGGGTTTCCCTTTTCGCCTCAGTTTCTCTTGGACACAGTTATCCACGCTTCCTCCTTGGGTGAGGTGACGAGCTCATATTTGATGTCTATAACTTGCCCTTCCACAGGATGCAGGTGCAGTTTCCTGACCACCACACTCAGCAGTACGGTAGCTACCATGTAGGCAAACCTGGGAACCAAAAAAAGCGACAAGGTAAATGTGGGAAGTCTAGTTGTGAAGATCATGTGACCATCAATGATTCGGAGCCTGAGGGAAATCACCATCGATTGAAGGGATTTCTGTCAGCAGAGTGGGGCTTCGAGTCTTCCCTTCCCACCACAGTCCAAAATGGCCCCTGAAATGCTGCTCCTGGGGCCAGGCGGACTGGGGACCCCAGAACCGGGGTGGGGTGGGGGGCTAGAATCTGTGAAAACGATCTCCCTTTCTGTTGAGGGAAATTTTCCTCTGGACAAATTCGAACAACCCGGAGAAGTTCTAACAACATGAGAAACGAGCTCCCCCTCACCGCCCATAACAACGAAGACACATTTTTTGGTTTCCTCACCTCAGCTCGGGGCACTCCTGACTCCCTGAAAAGCCCAAGAGAGAGAGATTTTTCATGGCAGTTTCATCATTGAATCTATCTGGATCAAACCTACAAAAGGGGAGGCGGGAAGAGACGGAAAACAGGGATTAGCGACCTCCTTAAAACCACGTTTACAGAACTGCTGCGGTGGCACGTCAGAAGCTGAGGTGCTCCGTTAATACACGAGATTCTGCCGTGCGCGTGTCTGCATCGGACCCGTGCTGTTTTTCACCCCCCAATCTCGTACCGTTTGGTTACACTGCAGCAGCCTGATTTCTCCGCTCTCCCCTTCTCCTTCCCCGTGAGATGATTCCTCACAATTTTTTTTCTCAGCCCAGCTGGCCTGTGAATGAATGTGTGTGTGCGCCGGAGCCGATGAGTCATTAGAAAGAAGAGAGCTTGTTTCACCAGCAGGTCAG
>NW_015163627.1:364543-365813 GCF_001447785.1 Gekko japonicus
AACTCTCTGTGGAGTTTGCAGGAATGGGGTTTCCCCCTTCTCTCCCCCACCAAGCCCCCTCTCCCCACCGAATTCTGCTCGGGAGGGAGGGCCAGCAGACACAGGGAGAGCATGGGGAGTGAAGTCCGGATCTGAAGGGGGAACAGGTGGAAACTGCTGCCCCTTCTTCCAAAGAGTCTTGGGGACTTTATGGCCCTGACCTGGATAGCCCAGGCAAGCCTGATCTCCTCAGATCTCAGAAGTTAAGCGGGGCAAGTATTTGTAGTGGTTAGGAGCGCAGACTCTAATCTGGAAGAATGGGATTTGATTCCCCACTCCTCCACATGCAGCTACTGGTGTGACCTTGGGTCAGTCACAAGTTCTCTCAAGAGCCGTTCTCTCAAGAGCCGTTCTCTCAGAGCTCTCTCAGCCCCACCTACCTCACAGGGTGTCTGTTGTGGGGAAGGGAAGGGAAAAGAGACTGTAAGCCGCTCTGAGACTCCGAGTGAAAGGCGGGATATAAATCCAATCTCTTCTTCTCCTCCAAAGAATACCAGGGTCGGGAGGCAGAGGCAGCCTATCAAGCCACTTCTCTGAACGTCCTCCAAGCTCCAGTAGGAGTTACCAGAGGTCACCATGACTTCCAGGCATGGGCACACACACACACACACGCAAAAAAAAAAAGTCTTGGGGACTTTATAGTTATATGCTTCCCTATACACTAAGAGCTGCCATCTACAGAAGAAATTTCCTAGCTTCTCTCTGGCATTCACTGCTCTGTAGAACAAACCTAAGGCGGCAAGAATGCCCACGTTTTTCTTTATTCAAGGCCTTTCCTTCAAAGTTCACATATTCCCAAGTGCTTCTCCCTGACACAGACGTCATCCTTTCATCCTACAGATATGAGATGCCACCATCTCAGCCTGGCTTAGTTTTCCCCACTGAGACTTATCAGGCTGGATTCCACGATATCACAGGATTGGATCTGTCCCATCTTTCCCCCCAAGCAGCCCTTTCGATCTCTGGAAAGCTGGGGGAAGCTGTGTGGACCTGACTACACGGGGACGATACAGTAAGGAGAGGGAGGCAGCTTCAGGATAAGAAATACATTCCTAACAGCTGCAGGAGTAATTTTAAAAAACAACAGAAATGCAACCTTTTCATGGTACTCCAAAATCATAGACTCCTAGAGCTGGAAGGGACCTCCAGGGTCATCTAGTCCAACCCCCTGCACAATGCAGCAAATTCACAAATACCTCCCCCCCCACACCCCCAGTGACCCCTGCTCCAT
>NW_015163627.1:366221-366334 GCF_001447785.1 Gekko japonicus
GGGGACCTCAGACCCAAGTGATATAACACGTGAATTGGCCCTGAAGATAAGCTACTTCAGCTTGTCTAATAATAAGGCCGGTTCTGAGCCTTCACTGAAAGAGCAGGTTATGG
>NW_015163627.1:368424-368600 GCF_001447785.1 Gekko japonicus
TTTTGTTAGTTGTTTATTTATTTATTTATTTATCAGATTTATACCCCGCCCTCCCCCATAGGGCTCAGGGCAGCTTACAAGGCAAGATATCTTGCAACAATAAAACATACTATTCCTATAATTAAAACATACTATACAATTTAAAATCCTAGTTAAGGTGCTACTGGACTCTTGCT
>NW_015163627.1:368860-411465 GCF_001447785.1 Gekko japonicus
CTGGCTCTTTCCCCCCCCTCCCTTCCTCCCCAAAGGAGGATGAGGGGGAGGAGCCCTCAACCAATTGAGGGAAAGGAGGCTTGGATTTCTTTCTCTCCCCTAGAAGCAGGAGAGAGCTGGGCAAAAGTGAGCTGTGATGCAGAAAGCAGGAGGGAGATAGTTGCTTGCGGGCCGGATAAGAACCCTCCAAAGCAGCCATTTTCTCCAGGGGTACTGATCTCTGTAGTCTGGAGACAAGCTGTAAGTCAAGGCAGGCACCCCTAATCTTAATAGTTATCCATTTCCACTCATTCAACAGTCTCTAATGGCACGTTTTCATAAGTTAGACATTGGGAGTTGAAGTGCATTTTCAGAGCTATGTTCTTGGAACGCACCATTTCAGAACACAAAATGGGGGCCGTCCCATCTTTAATTACTGTCCACTTCAAAAACCTTCTTTTCTGTGGAAAATCTACTAGTTAGTGAAAAGGATTTCTCTTAGATGTGTTATTTTTCATTTTTCCACCTCTTGTTTCTACATGAAGGGTCATTTGAACACATCATCTGGTCTAAAGTGGCGCAGTCCACCATGGGCAGTACCACACGACAGACCAAAATTACCATTTCCAAACCAGTAAGGGGGGAAAAGAAAATCACAAAAAAACCTATGATGAAATTGCTAGAGTTTCATACTTGTAAGGCAACGGCCAGGCCGAGCTGTCTTGCAACACCACGCCAAGGGCGTACAGCACCAGAGTCTGAAACAGAATTAAAAACAGATCATTTCCACCAGTCCAAATGACACAGCATTGGTATATAAACCTGCATACGCTGGAGGTCCATTCTCAGCTTCAGATTAGATTAACAAACAATTATGTGTCGCCTTTCTTCCCAGACAGGGTCACCGAGGTAGCTAACAGTTTAACAAAACACTATAAAGATATCATAAAAACCATTAAATACAGAACTAAAATACATATTAGAAGCCTATAAACCAGTAATTAAAAGATGTGGCAGGAAAGAGGGATCCTGAGAAAACACCATACAAAACATACAAGTCTTCACCTGGAGGGAGAAGATAGCGTCAGAAATGGACAAGTGGATATCCTGGGAGAGAGAATTCCCTAGATTTGGTGCCATGGCCAAGAAGACCCACTCTTTGGTTGGCACCCACCTAACCTCAGGCACAAGGGGCACCCAAACAACGGTCTTGGATGACGACCATAGCAGACAAATACAGAGTAGGCCGTCCTTCAGGTATTCTGGTCCCAAACCCTACAGAACTTTAAAGGTGAGCACCAGCACCTTGAATTGTGCTTGGAAACAAATCAGGAGCCAGTGTGGACAGGCCAACACTGGAGTGATAGGGTCCATATGACCACTCCAGTCAACATTCTGCACCAACTGAAGTTTCCAAACACTTTTCAAAGGCAGTTCCACATACAGGGCATGCAGACAAAGTCTTAAATCCAGAATTAGACCCAAAATTTTATATCCAGAACTAAAGCCCTTTATGGCCAGGGACTTGCATACCTGAGGGACCACCTTTCCCCATATGTCCCCCAGAGGGTGCTGCAATCGGGGACCCAGAATCAGCTGGTCCTCCCGAACATCAAGGAGGCCAGGCTAGCAACAACGAGGGGTAGGGCTTTGTCGGTGGCAGCTCCATTCTGGTGGAATGAGCTCCCGGGGGAGATCAGGGCCTTGCGGGACCTGCTACAGTTCCGCAGGGCCCGTAAAACGGAGCTCTTCCGCCAGGCTTTTGGGAGCCGCCACCACCATGGCCACCAATGACAATCTGACAGCCTATGGAGCCCGACCCCCTGGGCCCCCCAAGTATAGCCTGACTCGAGTGCCCGGGTCACCTGAAGGAGACTTGGAGGCTTCTACTCCTCATCTGAAGGACATCTGGAGGAGATATAGAGGCTGACTGTTACGCTGAGGGATTAAATGCTAGCACTTTAATAGTTGTATAGCTATGGTTTTAAATATGTTTTGACTGGATTTTACTGTTATAGTGTACTGTTTTATAGTGTACAGCTCAAATACTTTGGCCACCAAATGAGAAGGGATCACTCACTGGAGAAGACCCTGATGCTGGGAAAGACTGAAGGTCAAAGAAGACGGGGATGGCAAAGGATGAGATGGTTAGACAGTGTCATAGATGCAACAAACATGAAGTTGAGCAAACTTCAGAGGACGGCGGAAGACAGGAAGGCCTGGCGGGATCTGGTCCATGGGGTCGTGAAGAGTCGGACTCGACGGTGCGACTGAACAACAACAACAACTGTTTTATATTGTTGTAAGCCGCCCTGAGCCGGCCTTGCTGGGAGGGCGGGGTAAAAATCTAACAAATACATAAACCTCGTTGGTCTTAAAGGTGCCCCTGGACCCAAACATTGTTCTGTTGCTTCAGACCAACATGGCTACCTACCTGAATCTATGTTTGTGTGTGTGTCTGTCTGTTTGTCTATCTATCTGTGGTGTAGTGGTTAGGAGCACGGACTCTAATCTGGGAGAACCGGGCTTGATTTCCCACTCCTCCACATGCAGCTGCTGGTGTGACTCTGGGTCAGCTGTAAGTTCTTTCACAGCTGTTCTCTCAGGACCAGTTCTTGAAAGAGCTCTCTCAGCCCCACCTACCTCACAGGGTGTCTGTTGTGGGGAGGGGAAGGGAAAGGAAAGGAGATTGTAAGCCGCTCTGAGACTCCTTCGGGTAGTGAAGGGCGGGGTATAAATCCAATCCCTTCTTCCTATCTGTCTGTCTATCATTCACAACCAGTTTTCAGCCTGAACTGGAAACATGCCAAATCCAATATTCCATCTATTGTTAATACAGGATAATCTTCGTAAGGAGGGATTTGGGGGTAGGGATGTGACATCTTTCATCATAATCCTACTCTTGAAAGAGAATGATACGAAATAGTAAAACACATAAATAAATACATCTTCCTATCCCCTTTTCCATTATGACAACATTTACACACACACACACACACACACACACAGAGTTATTTATGTTCTGCTATGTCAGTTTAAAAGCTCCGCAATCTCCACACCATCTTGCTGGGCATCGTAATAACAAATGAAAGATGAGCATCTACCAATGAGGAATGGAGAATGCGAGCATCCGTTTCCCTCCTACCTCTTTTGGAATAATGTGCTGGTCAACCCTGCCTTCCAGCTCCTGCAGCCGTGCAGCAATGGGCGTCAGTTTCGATGTCCTCACCGTCTCACACAGAACCTGCCGGCAATATCTGCAAACAAGGATTTAGTAAAAGCCTTTTCGTACCAGATGAAATTGAACACCACACACGTCTACGGATTCCGAAGGCAGTTTCCTTGGATCCCAAAACACCAGGAAGTAGATAAATTGTTCAGCGTTGAACCAGCACTCCCATCACAGCTTGTGAATACTTATTAGAATGGATGGGACCTTTTATTGTGCCATTCTAAGCAGAGCTACATCCTTTTAGGTCCACTCGCCCTGAGCTGGATGGCCCGGGCTAGTCTGATCTCACCAGATCTCAGAAGCTAAGTAGGGCCGGCCCTGGTTAGTCCTTGGATGGGAGACACACACCCTCCCCGGACGTCCAGGGCTGCTACGCAGAAGGCAGGCAAAGGCAAATCACCTGTTCATCTCTTCCTTTGAAAACCTGCGGGGGTTGTCATAAATCGGCTCTGACTTGCCAGCACTTTCCCACCACTGAGTTCATTGACTTCAATGGACTTAGAAGGGCATACCTGTCCTGGTTATTCAGCCACAGCGACCTGGTGAAGATACAAAGTAGGCCACGTGCTGCCCCCTCCCCATTCTCGCCCCTGTGCAAACCCTCCCCTTTTGTCTCCCCACCCCATCATTTGCTCTGACCAGGGCTCTTTTTGTAGAAAAAGCCCAGCAGGAACTCATTAGCATAATAGGCCACACCCAACAACAGGAACTCATTAGCATATTGGGCCACACCCCTGACAGCAAAGCTCATTAGCACATTAGGCTGCACCCCCATGTTACCAGAAGTGTGGTCTTCCAGCCACACCCACCTTTTGCTTGTTATTCTGTTTACCTTGTTTGTTGTCAAAACCCAGGGCTTTTTTGTAGCAGGAACTCCTTTGCATGTTAGGCCACACACCCCTAATGTAGCCAATCCTAATGAGTTTCTGCTGTTGGGTGTGGCCTATTATGCTAATGAATTCCTGCTGGGCGTGGCCAACTCGGGAGCCAGCCGGAACTCCGTTCCTGTGCGTTCCTGCCCAAAAATAGCCCTGGCTCTCACCATGATGCAGTGCTACATATGCATTCAGTTTAACCAGGTTGCCTCATCACCCATAACAAACTCTTGTTAAGAGGGCCTTCTTGATTTGCTTAAACAGCTGCTGGCACAGATGTGGACACAATTCTAAACCGTGACAGTGAAAAGGAAACCTACGTGGGAGAGACGAGGACGCTGGAGGAAAGCAAATGTGACCCAGTTGAGCGCCCCTCTGCTTTCTTAACCACTGTTCAGTGATCAAGGTTATGTCTGTACTAGCCCAGTGGTACCGAAAAACAAAAACAAATGAAGTTTTGTACACACACCTGAGCTGCTCGATTTTCGCGTACGTAACGGGGCCCTTTCCAAGAACTTGGTCCAGCTCCTTGTAAAGCTTCTGCTGAACTTCTTTGGAAGTAGTCAAGAAGTACATTGCCCAAGTGCACACTGGGGGAGAGGGGGAGGCATCAGAGGAGAGGGAAAAATACAGGTTTCATCAGCAGCTCCTTTCTTTTGATTTACCCTTCTTGTACAGTAGCTGAATATTAAAAAAAAAAAATTAAGGACCTGTAATGGAGAAGTCAGATCCTGTGAAGTGGCACTTCTTCCCACAAGGAGGGAGGAGCTGGTTGATGGCTCAGGGGAAACAAAAATATACGTCTGCAAAGACTAGGAAGAACGTACGATGAAGGCTGAAGAGTCTGCTGAAAAGGCTGCACTTCAGTACATAGTACATTCTCCTAAGTGCTCAGCATTGTTCGCGTCCATTATCTGAGTTACTTTGACAATCGCCCTGTAAAACGGGCTCATATTATTATCCCTGTATTGTGGATGAGGGAGGGGAAGGGCTGCGCGAGACGGATCAGCTCACTTCAGGGCCAAACCCAAATAAGGGACAACGGGAGTTCTGAGTTCAGAACTCCAAGTGGACTTTTTAAAAGAAAGCCAGAATTATGTATTGGTTAAAGTACCGGGCGTGCGTGCACACGAAAGCTTAGACCCAGAATTAAACTTTGTTGGACTTAAAGGTGCCACTGGACTCAAACTTTGTTCTATTGCTTCGGACTAACACGGCCGCCCCACCTGAGTCTCTATCTTACTGAGAAATGACCCTGCAGGAGTTCTGGCACAGACGTTCTACCAGCTGACTTCCAAGCCTGCAGCTAAGAGTCTCACAGTGATCCCTCTAAACTGTGCTTGTGAACGGCCACTCATTGACACAGGAAGCCCCACTCAGCAGCAACCTGGAGCCACGCAGGGTCTTGCACTGCCCATTGCCTATTTTAAGATTAGGCAAAGGTAAAGGTTTCCCTTGCTCGAAAGCCAGTCGAATCCGACTCTAGGGATAAGGTGCTCATCTCTGTTTCCAAGCCAAAGAGCCAGTGCTGTCCGAAGACATTTCCATGATCATGTGGCCATCATGACTAGACGCCAAGGCGCACGGAACACTATTACCTTCCCACCAAAGGAGCTGGGGCCAGAGACGGGAGCTCACTCCGTCATGCGGCACTCAGGTCTCGAACTGTTGAACTACTGACCTTCTGGTCTGCAGTTCAGTGTCTTAACCACTTGAGCCACCGCAGCCCTTCATTTAATTTAAGATTACAGCAGCTATATTCTGCTCAGGTTTTGAACTGCTCTGCTCAGTAGGGGGGAAAAATTAGAGGGGACATTGCTCACTAGCGTCTGATAAAGTAAGGAATGCCTAAAGAAACTTGTGCTCTCTAAATAAAAAAAACTTTAGTTTAAAAGGTGTAACGGAGTTTCTTAACATTTTCAAAAGACAAGAACATCCTTCAGTGAATGTATGATGTTTTATAGAAAGTGTATTAGGTACTTACACTTGGCGGTGATTATGGATCCTGCCAGGGAGAATATCATTGTGTCTTCCAATACCTAGGAAACAAAATTTGGTTCAGGGAGATGGATTTCAGCCTATGATTATTCTCTCACAATCCAACCAAACCTGTCACGTTCCAGTGTCTACATTTAGGTATCCACAACAGGGCAATTCGTGACTTCCTAGGGCCACTGCAGGTCAGGAAAACAGCATGGGGTCGAAAGCTTATGCGCCTCTCCCCACAGGCTGCAGTCCCAATCTGAATGAAGCCCACGCACGCCTTGGAGGCACGAAACCCCAGAGCCTTGTCTTTGCAACGTACAACTCGGCCTGCAGGGGAAACTGCACCGAAGGAGCATTTAAATCAAACTCCAAAGCTTTGCTGTGGTGAATTCCATTCCTGTACGTGTGTACTCAGATGTCAGTGCCACAGTAGTTAATGGTGTTGGATATTGTAACTCTGCGTGCAAGAGGATTTGGGAGGGAAAGGGAATTCTCTCTCTCGGGTACACCTGGCGGTTGGCCCCACCCTCTCATTGGTTAGATGTTGAGCCTCTTTGGGCCCCTGTGTTGGATCCCCAAGCATCGAGAATAAATCCACGTTTTAAGAAAAGCAAAATTTATTTCAAAGCGTTGACGACATACTCAAACACGTTCTTTGTTAGAACTGGGGATACACAGTTAGATCAAGCATAATAAAGGAACTTCAAAGAGATACAGGTCCAATGAATAACTTTCCCGCTGGCGGGCTAATGAAACGGTTGCGCGCCCAGTCCATGGGAACCAGGCAGGATATTAGACATAACACAGGTGCAGTATTCATGGGAAAAGCAATAGCCAAGCATTACAGCATCTTCTCCCCCACACAACCTCCAGCAGTTATCTTTTGCATTCCAACGCAGGAGTAGGATGATAGAAACCAAGCCGGGTGCAACAGGGAAAGAATATGTACACAGAGGTCACAGAAAACAGAATGGCAGCTTGCTGACATACTGCCCCCCTTAAAATACACTTACAACACACCTCCCGGGCCGGGCGGGAGATCTCCCGGGCTGGGCGGGAGACCTCCCGGTTTGTCCGGGAACCTTCTGTGGAAACTACGGATCAGGTAAGGGGCCCGAATATCCCCTTCTTCCACCCATTCGCGGTGCTGGGGACCGAAATCAACCCATTCGATAAGGTACCAGAGTTTACCACGTTTCACTTTACAATCCAGGATATCAGCGATCTCAAAATGTTCATCCCCTTCCAAAATGACAGGTGGAGGAGGAGTAGTTACAGGTCTCCATGGAGACGGGCCAGGATCCTTCTTTAACAGGCTCATGTGAAATACAGAATGCAAGGCACGTAAATTCTTAGGCAAAACAACATCAACTGCCACATCATTTATGACTTTGCGCACTTTGAAAGGGCCTATGAACTTCCATCCCAATTTCCTGCTAGGCCGCAGCATCTTAATGTTCTTGGTTGAGACATACACAAGATCCCCAGGTTTCAGATCAAACCCCACCACCCTACCCTTGTCTGCCTGGGTCTTGTAAGCAGCCTTGGCTGCGTCAAGTGTTTGGCCCTGGGCTCCTTACTGCCGGAGCTCTGCTCCTGTGCGCTCCCTGCAGGAAATGATCCCTGGGTACATTTAACTTATTGTGAATAGATTAACTTCAAAAATAGGTTAACTTGCTACAGCTCCAAGCCCATGTAAGAGAGAGAAGAAAAAGAGAGGTCCCGTATAAGATGAAACAGAAAGCAAGCAAGGCCCAAAGAGGCTCAACAGCTTATTGATGAGAGGGTGGGGCCAACTGTAAACCTCAGTCTTGTTGGTCCCTCCCCCACAGGCCAACACTGTATAACTTCTGTGGGTTTCTTATAGAAGAAGAAGAAAAAAAGATTGGATTTATACCCTGCCCTTCACCACCCGAGTGGCTTACAATCTCCTTTCCCTTCCCCTCTCCACAACAGACACCCATGAGGTAGGTGAGGCTGAGAGACCTCTGGCTGAGAACTGCCCATGAGAGAAGAGCTCTGAGAGAACTTGTGACTGACCCAAGGTCACACCAGCTGCTGCATGTGGAGGAGTGGGGAATCAAACCCAGTTCTCCCAGATTAGAGTCCACGCTCCTAACCACTATACTAAACCACAGAAGGACAGCCTATACGTTGGCTCAATAAACAGCTTCCAATCACTAGCATTAATATTTCTTGGTATTAAGCAAAAGTAGCTGTTTCACGCTAAGCATTATCCCTCTGTAAGGCTAAAGAAAGAAACCAAAAAGAGAAACGTGCACCCAGGGCCTCATCACTGGAAGAGAAGAAACGCCAGACATTACAGCGAGGAAGGAGAGGGAGACGAGAGAGAATCTGTGCGCGCAATTAAATTAAATCCAATCCATCAAGATGCAATTAGCAGCAGCTCTAGCGGGGCTCTGTTAAATGGACCATCACCCACCCACCCCAGCTGGACGTACCTGCTTGTCGCTCTGGTTGCCTTGCAGCAGAGAGTCGATGAAGATATGCCGACTGAGGTTCCTGCCCTGTCGCTCTTTGATGACTTTCTTCAAGACCAGCTCCATCTCCATCAGAGCTTCAAGCATGCAAAAGAAACGAGTTCTTTTCCAGCCAGCAGAGGGCAGCATTCTAAAAACCACACTGCCACACCAGGGCCAGGCAGCTGGGTCCCCTCCGCTTCCCAAACCTCCCCCACCGTATAAAAGCCACGTTTACCCTTTACGGAGCACAAGCATGCACCTATCTCACAAGTACTGCACGTGCCAGGGAGACCCTCAGTTGCAGCTTTCGACCATGCTGCATGCAGAACAGGACTATGTTGCAGCTTTAATTGTAAACAAGTAAAATCTCATGTACTCAATATGAGCATTATGGATTTAACTAGGGATGACATCAGTGTTCCCTCTAAGCTGAGTTAGTGTGAGCTAGCTCACAGTTTCTTAGCCTCCAGCTCACACATTTTTGTCTTAGCTCAGGGAGGATGGCTCCAGGACAAACTAATTTATGCAGTAGCCAAATTATCTGCTCACAACTTTAATGGCAGTAGCTCACAAGGTAGAATTTTTGCTCACAGGTCTCCACAGCTTAGAGGGAACATTGGATGACATTATGTTTTGATGGGGGGGGAGTTGTCAATTTCATGGTGCACCAGAGTAGGACGTCCTGGCCTGTCAAAATGTCATCCTCGTGCTTAATTTCCGCCAACAGCCAGAGGAATCATCCTACTTGCTCTCCTCAATGCTTAAAGGCAGGACGTTTTGGCTGAATGCATGAGGACAACAGTGCAGGTCTGAGGGTTAAAACGCGAGGACCAAGGACACAACTGTTTATGGGAAGTCAGGGGCACTGCAAGGGGAGGGGGAGCCTTCTGGCTTGCAACACGGCACTGGAAAGAAGGCGCGCCGACGGTTGGTCTATCACGGTGGAAAGAATATAGGCAGGGTAGCATATACCCAGCTACCCCTCCCACCCAGGTGCCATGGCGAGCACTTATCCATTGCTATCACCCAGAAGGAACTACTGGATAGCGCTATCAGGTTGCAGTTGATTTATGGAGCCCCAACATGGTTTTCAAGCCAAGAGACATTCAGAGGTGGTTTGGCCATTGCCTTCCTCCACACAGCGACACTGGACTTCCTTGGTAATCATAGCGACACTGGACTTCCTTGGTGGTCAGTCACCCGTCCAAGTACTAACCAGGCCGACCGTGCTTAACTTCTGAGATCTGATTAGATGGGGCTAGCCTTGGCCATCCAGGTCAGAGAAAAGGTATCATTTATGCGCCTTTTCAGTGAAAATAGAATGAATATATTTTCAGAAGTCCAAGGATCATTACCAGAGTTTTGGGAAGGCCTGCTGATTACTGGCTTGTTTGTTTCTTAAAATGAGGATATTCCGGTGCAAAACGAAACTAAAGCACGCATTCTCATCTACAAATAAGATGGAGAAACACAGTGCAGCTACACAGATTTCAAAACTCTCTGAATGCATCCTATGACAAGTATGTGCATGTTTTTCCCAGGAAGAGACGAGAGTTCTGTAATTTTGGTAACAGTAACAAAATAGCTTTTCGTCAGGACCAAATAGTAAATTTGAGTTTCCCAGAACATTTCATCAAACTGAATGTTACAAGCACAAAAATAAGGAAGAGGGCAGGTGTTTCAGGACTTATTGGAAGAGTCCAACATTTGGTGTTCTCAGCTTTCTTAAAATGGACAGCAGGAGCTATGGCACCCTACAAGACACCACAGAGGCCTGACCTGGATGGCCCAGGCTAGCCTGATCTCGTCAGATCTTGGAAGCTAAGCAGGGTTGGCCTTGGCTAGTATTTGTAAAGGCGAACTCCAAGGAATATGCAGAGGCAGGCAATGGCAAAACCACCTCTGAAATATCTCTTGCCTTAAAAACAAGTCTACCTCGCCCCCAAGTGATGCATAATGCCAAAAGAGCTAGAACTTCTGGCTGCCAGACAATCTTAGGATCTCCTGGCTATTCTACACACAATGCCATACAATAATTATAATCACTACCCCAGAGGCTCCTGGGAAAAAGAAACAAAAATGGTGCCTCCTTCTGAAACTATCAACAACTGGCAGTTCTTCACTTGGTGTGGTCACCTTCAACATGTACAGTCCTCAGTCTAATATAGCTCCATGCAGGAACCAAGGAATGGAACTTACCGTTTTCATACACCTCTTTTCTGGTCATGCTTTTGTCCAGTGACCCATCCAAGAACCCTTTCCCAATTTCTGCCCATATCTGAAGGAAAGAGAAACGAATTGATCGTGTTACGCCCTTCCAAGCTATTAAAGAAATCTGGCTGGCTTCCACCTGCCCTGAACACAAAAATTAGCACTTTGGTTCCATAATATCGATGGAAACTAAGATGCTGACTTGGCAATATTTTACACTCGCGCACAGTTACAATCTGCTGAAATTACTACATGGCTGAAATAGTGTTGCTGAACTACAGCCAAGACATTCCCATGAATCTTCCACTGCAGTGCCTACCCCATTTATTTTCTTGTGGAAGACCAGATCCAAGAGCGCTGAAGACCTCCTTGGCTCAAAAAAGGGATGACCCAGCTGGACTGGTACTGTTACTTGCAGGACCATGGACAGGGAAACCACAAATGATTGTAACTTTATATAATATTCCAGAACTCAAAAATGTTGCATGCAAAAAATGAGCAAGCCAGCTAGAACATGGGAATGACACAGCTGCAGAATGTGGGGTGCTCATGTCCAAATTCCTACTCAGCTACGAAGTTTAGGGCCAAACTACTTGTTATTTTTTTATCAGTAGGTGCCCAAAATACAGGGAAATACTGCAAGTGCAGCTCCATGCAAATGACACCCTCCCTGAGGCCATTTCAGCTTAGGAAAGCTGTTCAGATCCAACGAACCCGGACCAGACTTGTTAAGAATGTAATGTGTAGTTTGGCCATTACAAGATGGCTTTGGGTAAATCACTATGGCTCAGTACAGACATAATACAAAAGCATTTTTGTTGTTGTTCAGTCGCACTGTAGAGTCCGACTCTTTGTGACCCCATGGACCACTTCACGCCAGGCCCTCCTGTCTTCCATCATCCTTCGGAGTTTGCTTAACCTCATGTTCATTGCATCAATAACACTGTCTAACCATCTCATCCTTTGCTGTCCCCTTCTTCTTTTACCTTTAGTCTTTCCCAGCATCAGGGTCTTCTCCAGTGAGTGCTCCCTTCTCATTGGGTGGCCAAAGTATTTGAGCTTCAGCTTCAGTATCTGGCCTTACAGGGAACAGTCAGGGTTGATTTCTTTTAGGATTGACTGATTTGATCTCCTTGCAGTCTAAGGGACACTCCAGAGTCTTCTCCAGCACCATAATTCAAAAGCATCTATTCTTCGGTGCTCAGCCGTCCTTATGGCCCAACTCTCGCAGTCATACATTACTACTGGGAATACCATCACTTTGACCATACAGACTTTTGTTGGCAGGGTGATGTCTCTACTTTTTAAAAGCATAGTTTATCACTCACTGCTCTTCGCTTTCAGACCATGCCATCTGAGCTGTTAAAAGGACGACACCTCAAAACCCCATATGATCAACGTATCTGTCTGTGCGGGATTTCGGTAGAAGATCTAATACATTACATTTTAGAATGCCCTCTCTATACTGGCCCCAGAATCAAATTTCTTAACCCAGTCCTAACAACTTTACAATCCACATCAGGCATTGAAATAGTAACCTTTTTGCTCTCAGACGTCAATCCCACTATCTCCTATAGAATGGCACTCTATGCTCATGCTGCAAGGAACATTAGAGATAAGGCAATGGAATGACTGTACTTTCAGAATGTGCTATTTGAGAAACCCGATTTTAAAACATATTCATACTTCATCTATATATTTTAATTTTCTTTTAAATGTATTGCCAATCTTTGTACTGTTTTTTAATCTTTCATACTGTGATGGCCATTGGCTACATGCAATAAACTTTGAACGGAACTGAGCAGTTTATCTTAACTGAGCTTCGTTTGTGAAACCAGGATATAGCTTGCAAGCTAAATCCCGATTTACCTCAAGAAATACTAGTTTCCAGAAGGAGTAACATTCAAGATCAAAGAGAAGAAGGTAAAGATTGACTCTGTTCTTAAAGCTCAAGAATTTCTAAAAGAACAGCTGGGAAGGTCGGAGGACGAGAAAAAAGAAGATGATAGTGGATCCAGCGGCGAGCTGGAAACTGGTTCATCTGGCAAGGACTCTGTCTGAGCAGGGGGCAGCAACCCCGAAAAGTCCATACAAGCTGCGGAAAAGAGAGAAGAAGAAGTAAAGGCTGAAGGACTCTGAATTGTGCCTTTGAGAACTTAGGCTCCTGGGGATGATGGGGGGCACTGTTATTGGGCAACTAAATGTAAATGGGGAGGGTTAAAAGTTCTAAAAGTTTGACACAGTTCATAAGAGGCACAAAGATGAAAAGACTGGATGTAGAAAGCGAGTTGGAGGGTCTCCTCTCTTGGGTTTTTAGTCAGTAGTGGGTTCTTTACTTTTTCCCTTATATGTAGTGTTCCCCCTCCCTTTTTCTGTTGTAGTTTTTGTAGTGTTAAAAAAAACCCAATAAAAAATACCCTTTGGGGGCTCAAAAAAAAAAGAAATACTAGTTTCCTATATGGACATATGAAGCTGCCTTCTACTGAATCAGACCCTCGGTCCATCGAGGTCAGTATTGTCCACTCAGACCGGCAGCAGCTCTCCAGGGTCTTAGGCAGGGGTCTTCTCCAGTGAGTGCTTTCACACCACCCACCACCTGATCCTTTCAACTGGAGATACCAGGGATTGAACCTGGGACCTTCTGCATGCCAAGTAGATGCTCTGCCACTGAGCTACAGCCCCTTCATAGACTCTGCTTTTCCCTGTATCTCTTCTGCAGAGAACCAGCTGGGATCCTGAGCTACATTTTGGTGAGTGCTCTGCCTGGGAACCAGGTGCAATTAAGCCAGGATGTCTGCATTCGTAGTGTGATGACTGAACCAAGTCTACGTCTTAACTTTGCCAACTTCACAGGTATATTGCCAAACTAGCCTATTGCCCTGACTTCCCTGAAGCAAGGGAAAGATGCGTGGAACAGCAAGGGAAGGAAGCAAAGGAAGGATGCGTGGAACAGCAGTTACTGGGGGTGTGGAGGGGGAGGTATTTGTGAACAGTACACATCACTGTCAGACCCACATGGACACCGCATGGCATTTTCTCAATGGAAAAAAAGAGAGACTGAAAATGGGGTGGTCCCACACAAATCCCACACAAATGGGGTGGTCCCACACAAATCTATGGGCAGACTTTCTGGGACAGGTGTCTTTGCAGGAGAAACGCACATGAATGAGGGCCCAGCAAATCACAGAGAAAATCAAGGAGATCACCTGTAACTGTTACTCTTGGGAGTAGCCATCCCAGGTGTGCAGCACCGCACTTTTGAACTGCAAGCATCAACAAACCAACAGAAAGTGAACTAAAATTGAACTCCTCTTCCTCCTCTAGACTTACTGCATTGTTTATTGAGACTCTCCCTGTTACTTTAACTTTACAGGTAGTGAGTCAAACAGTGTAAGGTTCTTACTGCGTTTTATTAATTAATGCAAAATATTAAATCTGCCATCGTTCAATGGAATGTATTTGACATTGACTGAAGAGAAAGTTGCATTTTAGAGATTTGGTGTGTAGAGTAGAACTCTGTTGAAGACCACGGAGTTGAAATTAATTTGGACTCAAGTCTAGTGACTGACAGTAGGAACGTTTTGTATATTGTGATTATTTAGGGATATTTTAAGGACATAAGGACATAAGAGATGCCAATGTTGGATCAGGCCAATGGCCCATCCAGTCCAACACTCTGGGGTCACACAGTGGCCAATAATACCAGGTGCCATCAGGAGGTCCACCAGTGGGGCCAGGACAGTAGAAGCCCCCCCACTGTTGACTCCCCCCAAGCATCAAGAATACAGAGCATCACTTGCCCCAGAATGAGAGTTTCTTATCTATACCTTGTGGCTAATAGCCACCGATGGAGTTCTTAAAAAAATAAACAGACTTACCGCATCATGGTTCCTGCGGAATCGGATTACTTCCTGGTCATCCTCAAACCTACTGCCCATGGCGATCTGGGTCACTGCTTTCATCGCAAACCCCAACATATGCTGGCTGAGAGGCACGTGTTGAGACTCTGGGATGGACAGCCATTTTGCCAGCAACTCTTCCGACAACTTACCAAAAAGGAAAGAATGAAAGAAAACTGTAGACATTGCACCATTTGCTTCCAATTGCGAGACACTGGGAAAACAATCCTACATGTTACATGCCATATTATCTGCCTACATCAGAGCAATAACCTTAGCAATGATAATGCTAGACTTTCAAACTAGCAACGCTTCAAGGGCAGAAGGGCTCCAACGACACAGGGAGCAAATTCAGGCCTGTAGGCTAAGCTGGGGCTATTGGGGGCTCTGCCCCCTTCCTTAAAGGACTAGCTCCCTTCCTTAAAGGCCCCCTCGCTTCTTCCCAAAAGCATTTAAAGGAATCCTTTAAGTGCTTTTAAGAAGCAGGGGTGGTGCATGCCCCTCTCCCTCCCTTTCTCCGGCAAGATTTAAAGGGCCCTTCAGCTGATTGGCGGGGAGAGCCATTCAGAGGTGGTTTGGCCATTGCCTTCTTCTGCAGAGCAATCCCAGAATTTCTTGGTGGTCTCCCATCCACATACTAACCAGGGCCAACCCTGCTTAGCTTCTGAGATCTGACAAAATCAGCCATCCAGGTCAGCCCCCCCCCCCAAATTAAGTATTGCCTGTAGAAAACTATAGTATCTATACCTTTAAATCTCATAAAATATGCCATATATTATGTCATATATTACCATTTTATATGCTAATCCATTTCCAAACGATGCATTTTATGTTGTAAAAATACTAAACTAAGTTTAGAGTTGGTAAGAAAGTACGGCACATACTCCAACTTTCCCAGAGAGCCAGTTTGGTGTTGTGGTTAAGTGCGCAGACTCTAATCTGGAAGAAACGGGTTTGATTCCCCACTCCTCCACTTGCACCTGCTGGATGACCTTGGGCAAGCCATAGTTCTGACAAGAGCTGTCCTTGAAAAAGAGTCAGAGTTCTCGCAGCCCCACCTACCTCACAGGGTGTCTGTTGTGGGGAGGGGAAGGGAAGGGAAAGGAGTTTGTAAGCCGCTCTGAGACACCTTTGGGTAGTGAAGGGTGGGGTATAAATCCAATCTCCTCCTCCTCCAGAAACACAGCCAACTGGGGGAAAAAGTGTTCCTTCCCCCCATCTCCCCCCCTTCACTGGGGCCTTCAAGGACTGCTCTCCCATCTGAAACGCCCCTTAACCGAGGAGTCAAAGGGCAGCCCTCCACTGAAGCCACTCACCTTCTGGATGACAGGAAAGCTACTCTGCAGTGATTTGGCCACCCCGGTTTCGTACAGCTTTTTCCTCAGGCAGCTCTCGCCCACGTCTCCACCCAGGCCAGACTGATACCGCAGCAAGGACTTCAGCATCGTTTCAAAAGGATCCGCTGGAAGAGGGAGACCAAAGTCAAGCAGATATCTCTACAATGCTCAGTAGAAGGGCTATCCTGAGGCAAAGCGCTTCACAGTCAAAATACTGAACGGGCACGGTGTTTTAGCTGTGGGACTAGGAATTCTTCTCTCAGAGGGGGAAAAACCACAACATCCAGAAATCCTGAATTTTGCAATGGGACGAGAGATTCATAAAAGAGCACCAAGGCACTGGGTTCTGAATGGGCCTGCTTCCGGGTGATCTAAAAACCGCACGGCAGCACGAGGGACAATTGCTATGCAACCATCTCCGCTTTATTGGTTCCTCCTTGTCCTTGCAGGAAACAGCAGGTCACAGAGGAAGGGAAGAAAGGAAGAGGCAAGCGACGCCTCCTTGAAGAGGTCAGCCAAAACATCCATCAATGCCTCTCACAGGGCATATCTCGAGGGGACCAGCTTGTCCACAGGACTAATACTTTGCTTGATGAGTTTTGAAGAAGAGGAAGAAGAGAAGAGATTGGATTTATACCCCGCCCTTCACTCAAGAGTCTCAGAGCAGCTTACAAACTCCTTTCCCTTCCCCTCCCCACAACAGACACCCTATGAGGTAGGTGGGGCTGAGAGAGCTCTTTTGAGGACTGCTCCTGAGAGAACAGCTCTGAAAGAACTTATGACTGACCCAAGGTCACACCAGCAGCTGCATGTGGAGAAGTGGGGAATCTAAACCGGTCCTCCCAGATTAGAGTCCGTGCTCTTAACCATGACACCAAACTGGCTCTCCAGACTCACCTGTGGCTTTTGCATCGTGAAAAGTGTCCACTAGTCAGTGTTTCCCAACCCTTGGATTGGGACCCAAAAGTGGGTTGTGGAACTTCTAGAAGGGGGTCATGGAACCAGCCCTCCTCAATGGCCACCCCCACCCTTTCCACTGCTCTCTTTTGTATCTTGGAAACCAAGATCTGGCCTCGGAAACATTAGCTGGTATTTTTTTCTTACCTCCATATACATGTTGATCAAGTAAAATGTGTCCTGATGGTCGCTAGAGTGAGTGAGACTCTTAGTGGGGATTACAGGGAAGTAACGGAGGAGGAGTGGGTGGTCAGAGGATCAAGTAAAATGTGTCCTGATGGTCGCCAGAGTGAGACTCTTAGTGGGGATTACAGGGAAGTAACAGAGGAGGAGTGGGTGGTCAAAGGCTGGAATGTAACTGAGGGGGACCTCCATGTTTCCCCATGAGGGAAATCCCAGTGTCCGGAAGTGACATCAAGGGAAGGCCTCAGCCTCTATGCCCTGTTGCTGGTCATCTAGAGGAACAGGTTGGCCACTGTGTGAGACGAGAGGCTAGACTAGATGGACCACTGGTCTGATCCATCAGGGCTCTTCTTATGTTCTTAGGAAGGCCTCGGCCTCTATGCCCTGTTGCTGGCCATCTAGAGGAATGGGTTGGCCACTGTGTGAGACGCTAGACCACATGGACCACTGGCCAGATCCAGCAGGGCTCTTCTTATGTTCTCAATGTGACCTCCATATGCAAAGGATGTGTCCTTAGGAATGCCACTTGCTTGGGGTCCATAGTGGGGGCAGCTGCGCCCTTTGTGCTGGTTTCTCAGAAGCATCTAGTTAGCCACGGTAGAAAATGAAAGGCTGAACCAGATGGGAACCAGGGTCATTGTTTGCTCAGGCACCAAAAACCCTTTGGCCGGCCCTAGATAGGTCTCCATGGTTGCCCTCTTCTGGGCATGGAAGAGGGGTCACGGGGGGGGGGGGGGGGGAGGGATTTGGGGGCAATGACCCCCCACAGATTAGTGCTGCCCCCCTGGGACAAAAAATTCAAACAGGTATTTTAAAAATGTAATGTGCGTGTGAGGTTTCCAAAATGACCCTGGCCACAATCAGGGAAGCTTCAGTCTCATTTCCTTTTTTTCCTGGGCCAAAAAATTAATAGGTTTTAAAAAATACAAATAAAATAAAACTGCAAAAAATAAAATAAAATTGCAAAAGGCAAAAGAGAGAGAGTTGGAAATCCCCCCCCCCCGGCTTACACAGAAAAGCAGCCCGGAATTTAGTCTCTCCAATCGAAATGACCAGAGGACTACAGGGAGACTAGAGGTTGGAGAGGAGCTGGACCTGCCGCTTCTCCAGGCCCATTCAACCATACTTTTCTGGCTACAGCCCTGCTTGTGCGTCACCATAATGAAAAGCTTGGGAAACACTGCCCTAGGTCACCAGGTGGGCCTCCATGAAGTATGTTTCTCAGCCAAGCTGGAAAATTAGTTATTAGAGCTGCAGGGCCCTGACCTGGATGGCCCCCAGCTAACCCTACCTCATCAGATCATGGAAGCTAAGCAGGGCTGGCCACCAAAGTGAGACCACCAAAGAGGTCCAAGGTTGCTACCCTGAGGCAGGCAACGGCAAACCACTGCTGAACGTCTCTTGCCTTGGAAAGCCTAAGGGGTTGTCACAATTCTGCTGCGACTTGATGGTACTTTCCACCACAGAGCTGCAGGGTTAACTTATCGTGGAGGTCACTTTGTGGGCTGACAATATCCTCTGCTCTGTAACATCAAATGCTGATTGTATGGCGAAACGTCTGCACTCTGCAGCTCGTTTCAATGAACAACAATGCCTACACACAAAAACTCCAAATGCAGCTGGGTTTATCAATTCTGCCGGATTGTTCCCAGGGAACACCGTTGTGCTACTCGTGCAATAGACACAGATTTTCACGGCACACAGGGCAGCTCCTTAGATCCCGATTCTCGTAGGGAAAACGTCTCACACACAGATACAAACCTTTTAACGTATGTACACAGCTGCGTGACATCCACATTGTGTACGTCTGAGGACATGCGAGTCAAACCAAGAACTAAAAAGAATCAATGCAGATCTTGCACACAGATCCTGAGATACAACTTTGGTTTCATCCTCCCTCTCAGCATACCCAAAAAAGAAAATGTGCATTAAATAAAAGGAGCTTGGCTGAGAAGGCAAATACACCATGAGCAATAAAAACCTAAAACACACAAAGTATAATGGAGATATCCAGCAGAGCCTGAAATCGGTCCAAAACTATTCAAAGGACGAGGCCTTTCATTCCCACAGCCTGAGACTTCTATTGCTCGCTCAATTCTTTTCGTTGCTCGAAGCCCAATTTACAGGCAGTTGAGTTAAATTCATGGGTTTTTTCCCCCCAGCTTGGTTCGATAGCGTTAAGAAAGAACACAAAACAGGAGTCAAGAAAGCTGTGCACAAGCAAAACAGCTATCCACAGCAGTACATTTAATTATTATGGACCTTTTTAAAAAAGAGATATACATCTTTAGGTCTGTCTTATTGTAGGAGGGGAAAGGGAGCTTTTTTCTTCAAAAGAGAGGGAGAGAAAAAGCGAAGGCTTTTAGCTTGATGAAATAACGATAAAAGAGGGAGAGAAAGCTTACATGTCCTCACATAATTTACCTCACCGCTCTCCGCCAGGTCCCCAAACATGACTTACAAGCACTTATTGTTCTCTTTAACTGTGAGGGTGAAAGCAACTGTGCTCAGACAGGCGGTTATTCTTGCAGGGCAAGTAAGTTAAGCAGAAAGGCCACCCCGAAATGGACTATCCCAAACAATAATTCCTCATACAGTACCCAGTATAAACCAAATTACTTCATATGGATCATGTTCAACTGACCTAGGCCTCGATCATGTTCAACTGACCTAGGCCTCTCTCAGCAATTCCAAAATGAGCCCACAAAACCTTATGTTTGGATAAATCAGTGCATCTTTAAAGTGCCAGAAGACACCTTTTTGTCCTGGTGGCTTATGAAATAATCACGATTGCCCATGTTAATTTAATTTTATAACTTCTTTCTGCAGGTGATACAATTGTTGAATCTAACCCACCCCCATCCTCCACCCAATTCTTGCTGAGTTCTAGGCTAAATTTAATTTACACCCAACCAGCCAGGATAAATTTTATGATTCTCAAAATGTGGGCGCATCCCTCCCATCCTGTGACACTACAAAATCCCTTACAGGGCCCCCCCCCCCCCCCCCAGGCCACCCCTCAGTTCCTTCAGCATGTACCAGTCACAAAATCGCAGTGTGTGACATAGTCTCAGGATACATGTCTAGGTCTGACTACAGACACCAAGTAAGCACAGACACCATCCATCAAAATCATCCCGAGAACATAAGCCTCTTTCCTCGTGAATGATTCTATGGAATTCATCTGCAGCATGGTGTAGTGGGTTTGATTCCCTCCTCCTACATATGAAGCCTGTTGGGTGACCTTGGGCCAGTCACCATTCTCTCAGGACTCTCTCAGCCCCACCTGCCTCCCAAGGTGACTGTTGTGGGGAGAGGAAGGGTGGGTGATTGTCATCCGCTCTGAGACACATGAGGCCTGCTGGTTGACCTCAGGCCAGTCCCAGTTCTCTCAGAACTCTCTCAGCCCCACCTGCCTCACATGGTGCCTTCTGGGGGGAGAGGAAGGGTGGGTGATTGTCACCTGCTTTGAGACATATGAGGGCTACTGGGTGACCTCAGGCCAGTCACGGTTGTCTCAGGACTCCCTCAGGACTCTCTTTTGCACAATGTAAATTTTCTACCTACAGAACATTCTTTTTCATTTGGACCAATTAATAGACTATAACGATGAGTTTTTTGTTATTTTCTCAAATGAGGACTAAGTATACCTGTCAAGTTCAGTCGATATTTACAACTGCAACATACACCGGTACCTAAATATGGCCCTGCAGCACTAACTTTTTTCAGAGTCTCCCTTACTCTTGGAAGCTCTCATGGAATCAATACAGAAAATAAAACCCACTGTATCTGTTTATAAATATTTGATGTTGATTAATAAACACGATATAACTAATGATCCCACTAATGAATGGAATGAGATAGGTTGCCCAATTTTGCCAAAGCAATGGGATATGGCCCTAGATCTTATACCTGTTATTTCTAGGGACCTCAAGCTGCAACTTATTCAGCAAAAATTTATGTTTATGATATACCGGGCAAAACAGCATTTTAATAAAAGGACTAAGCAACATTTCCAACTGCTGGTGTTGTAACTCACACGGCACGTCTCTTAAATATATACTTTGGGCCTGTCCAGTAATTCAGTATTTTGGGGAAGAAATAATTGCTAATATCAATTTTGTATGAGAATTCATTAATTTCTGAGGGAGTTTATGTACTTTAAAACAATTTGCCTGTCTCTTGGAGGCTAACAGACGGTTAGTTTGGTGCAGTTGTTAAGAGCGCAGACTCTAATCTGGGAGAACTGGGTTTGATTCCCCACTCCTCCACATGCAGCTGCTGGTGTGACCTTGGGTCAGTCACAGTTCTCTCAGAGCTATTCTCTCAAGAGCAGTCCTTGAAAGAGTTCCCTCAACCCCACCTACCTCACAGGGGGTCTGTTGTGGGGAGGGGAAGGGAAAGGTGAATGTAAACCACTCTGAGACTCCTTCGGGTAGTGAAGGGTGGGGTATAAATCCATCCGTCTCCTCCTCCTCCTATTATGAAAATGGATCTCCATGCCCTTACCATTGTGAAAAGACTTACACAACACTGGAAAGATAAATGCCCAACTCCAGTAATCCAATGGATTGAGGATTTACAATCTGATCAATATTTGAACGTATCATATGTAGATGACAATTGTGTACAGATATTTTTAGGTAACTGGCAACCTTTTACAGAGACTGATCTGTAGACTTGCCTCCATTCCTGTTATATTAATTAATTTTATATATATATTCCCTTCTGTTTAGGGCTTTGATTGATGATTAAAAGATATCAAAAATTGCACAACATGAATATGAATAATTGCCAATATGAATAATAATATGTCTAGTAAATGTTGGAAATGTAAAAAAGTAGAGGGCTCATTTTATCACATGTGGTGGACTTGCGAAAAAGCAAAGAAATTCTGGGTTGAGATCCATGAAGAAATGCAAAAAATTGTGAAGTGTAAATTTAAAAAAGAACCTGAAATTCTTCTTCTGGGATTAAAAATGGAGGAAGTTAACATAGCTAAAAGAACATTGATGTGGTATATGATCACTGCAGCAAGAATGACTTATGCTCAATGTTGGAAACAAGATCAAGTCCCGGAGGTGAAAGACTGGATTAGAAAATTATTACATATGGTAGAAATGGACAAGATGACACGGAAGTTAAATGACATGGAAGCAGAAGATTTCTTTGAGGACTGGAAAGATCTGAAAGAATATTTGGAAAACAATGGAGAACTAAAAGATGTTATATTTTGTTTTGACACTTATTGAAATATATGAGGAGATAGTATATTGAAGTAATAGTTACCTATTGAAACTATATGAAAGGATATGTAGAACAACATTTAAGCAATGTGCAGGAGGTCGGAGCACTGCGGGAAGCCTTTTGTGAGGGAAAGGGAGGGGGTAGGATATTGGATACGTAGAAACGTTTGAATTAAAAATGAATGTAATTGAATATATCCTAATAAAAATTGTTTTAAAAAAAAAGAAAAAAAGAAAAGTGATGCATGATGGCTCCCTACAACTTTTCCGGTAGAGTTAAGGTGTTGATATGGAGCTGAAAATGTCTTTGACCTTACACATTGCATGTTTACTGGGATCTTGTTTGCAGTCCAGTTTTGCTACTGCCTTCAAAGGATCACTGACTATCAAGAGATCCTTGGAGATTTTTAGTGCTGTGGTCAATACACAGAAGGCCACATAAGGGCAAGTAGAGAGACTGTTCTACAACTACATAACAATTTCATTTCTCTGGAGACTTGCCCAGTGGTGAGTTGCAGAGTTTCCTGGAAGCACTGTTAAGACTTGCACGCTTGGGATGCTTTTACTGGCCAGGATTAAATTAGCTCAGGCTATTTGTGGTACAGTGTCCAGTAACTAAACTGGATAATGATTCAATACCAGCAGCTAAATTTTAATTCTGGGTATAAGCTTTCATGTGCATGCACACTTCTTCAGATACACTGAAGTTACCTGAGTTCTGCTGCTAGAGAATGCACATTGTGAAGCTTCCAAGCTATTCCTGAGCAAAGGAATCGCCTCAGATCATAAACCTTCAATATCAGAGAAAACTAAAAATAGGGCTTGGGAGATGCTTAACAATACTCCACAGGAAGCGATGACAGACATAGTGGAGCTTGCGTTTCTTGTTTCATATCCTTGTGGGTCACACGCAAAAGGGTGCGGGAATAGGGATGTATACCCCCCCTGTGGGGGACAGAACCCACATTAGATGTAGGGGGGCTTGCAGATCTGCTTCCCTGTTTCAGAGAAGACACAAAGAGGAGGGGGGGAGAGGAAAAGAGAGGGAGTCATTTGTGCTTTTCGCTCACTGTCCCTGGGGTAGATGCACAAACGGCCTTTTATCTCTGTTCCCTCAGAAAGCTTTTGCGAAGTCTCCCTCTGAACTATCTCTCTCTCTCTGACAAGCAGGTTTGCCTCAGGAATTCTGCGACCTTTCTTTCCACAAGAAACGACAGGCTTGCGAAATGCCAGGTTCCCTTTTAAAAGGCAAACACCTCTTTAAAAGCATCAGGAGAAAAACTTAACCTTCTCTCCTGCCGTGACTTCGGCACGTAAAACCTGAGGCCTTGGGGCTGAAGATCTCCCGCCGTTCCCTTCCGAGGCTGAAAAGGCTTCAGCGGCAAACGCTGGCAACTGGAGCTCCGGCCATTTTTAAAATTCAAATATCAGGAACGTGGGGGCCCTGGTTCAATCAGGGCTGCAGACATTTCAGATGAGGAAAACAATACAGAAGGGAAAGCTTAGCCCCTCTCCCTACCCAGCATGCCTTGGCTCTAGGGTTGCCAGGTCCGTGTCCCCCCCGGCCACCGGCAGGGGATGAGGGGTGGGGTTGCCAGATCCAGGTTGGGAAACTCCTGGAGATTTGGGGGTGGAGCCTGGGGAGGACAGGGACCTCAATGGGGTACAATGTCCACCCTGCGAAGCACCCCTTTTCTCCAGGGGAAATGATCTTTGTAGTCTGGAGATGAGGTGTAATTCCAGGGGATCCACGGGTCCCACCTGGAGGCCGGCATCCCTCCATGGCTCTGATCTGATTTAGGGTCCACACATACCTGATAACTGAGTTTTAAAAATCACTGGGCGCTTCAGACACAAAATTCCTAAGTACTTGTCTCAGGCACTGTTGCCTAGTTATTGTATTTACTTCATTTATACCCCGCCTTTCTTTCCAAGGGGGACCCAAAGTAGTTCATATTGTTCTCTTTTCCTCCGTTTTATCCCCGCAACAACCCTGTGAGGTAGGATAGGCTGAGAGCTTGTGACTGGCCCAAGGTCACCCAACAGGCTTCCATGGCCGAGCAGGCATTGAAATCTGGGTCTCACAGTTCCTAGCCCAGCACTCTAAAACCATGACACCACACTGGCTGTCTATTATCAGTTACTGAACAAAGTTTGAGTCTATTGTCAGTTATTATCTCTCTACTATCAGTTATTAGCTGGCCTTTAGATTTTCACAGCTGACTGCACCGTCTGGGGCTTCAGGCAGAGGACTTTTCTTGCTGGACATTTGGGCCGTACTTCATCCTTAGATTATCATTGTTAAGTGTAAGACCACCCCCTTGTTCTGTTTCCTTGCTAGAAAAACTGCTTATCATTTCCCTTCGCAAGCTCACTCTCGTCAGACCTCAGAAGCTAAGCAGGGTCGGCCCCGGTTAGTATTTGGGTGGGAGACCATTGAGGAATGCCAGACTTGCTACGTAGAGGCAGGCAATGGCAAGCCACCTCTGAGAGTCTCTTGCCTTGAAAACCCCATGAAGGGTCGCCATAAGTTGGGCGAGTCTTCTTGACAGCCCTTCCCACCACCAATTTTCTTTCTCTTCACCACACAAATCCTGCAGGATGCTTCCCCTGGGGCCAGTCCGATAGAGCAGTTAGAGTGAGTTAGGGCCTGAGAAACTTGGGTTCAAATCCTCCCTTTGCCTCGATGCTCACTGGGGGACCTTGGCCAATCACACACTCTCAGCTTACCCTACCTCACAAGTGTGTTGTGAGGATAAAATGGGAGAGCGAAAGCTGTCTTTGCTCACTGGGGGTGGGGTGGGGGATAAAAATATGCTAGATGAATGGATCCGTTCTCAATACTTAGCCCTAAATTACCTTGCAGCCTTGTCAACACGGGGCAGCCAATTGCTTATTCAGACAGTGACTTCCTAATTAGCGTCTTAGATTGAAGTGTTGGCCTAGGATCTGGGAGACCCACTCTGCCATGGAAGCTGGCTGGGTGACCTTGGGTCAGTCACACTGTCTCAGCCTAACCTGCCTCACAGGGTTGTTGTGAGGATAAAATGTAGGAGAGGAGAATAACGTCAGCCACTCTGGGTCCCCATTAGGGAGAAAGGTGGGGTATGAATGAAGTAAATAAATAGTACTCTGGTTTCTCTTCAGATCGCTCCAAGGAATACCAGGGTCATGACTCTGAGGCTGGCAATGCCAAACCACTTCTGAAACGAGAGCCAGTTTGGTGTAGTGGTTAAGTGCGCGGACTCTAATCTGGGAGAACCGGGTTTGATTCCCCCACTCCTCCACTTGCACCTGGCTGGATGACCTTGGGCAAGCCATAGTTCTGTCAGAGGTGTTCTTGAAAAAGAGCAGTTCCTGTCAAGAGCTCTCTCAGCCCCACATACCTCGTGTCTGTGGTGGGGAGGGGGAGGGAAAGGAGTTTGTAAGCCGCTCTGAGACACCTTTGGGTAGTGAAGTGCGGGGTATAAATCCAATCTCCTTTTCTTCTTCTTCCTCTTGCCTTAAAAACAAGCCTAGCTCGCCACCTAGGGGTGCATAACACTAAAACAGCTAGATCCTCTGGCTGCCAGACAATCTTAGGACCCCCTGGCTATACTAAACACAATGCTATACAATCATTAACTATTATTAATAATTTTTTAAAAATTAAATATCTCTATTCACAAACTGAAGCCTAAGAAACCAGAGGAACAAATTCTGGTTTCACCGAAATGTAGACTTCCACAGGTAGGCAGAAGCAGGCTCAACAGAAGCCAGCCCTTGCACTTCTTGGAAACACCAAGTTCATTTGAGGACAGAGCTTCCGCCCGGACTCACAGGTCCTGTTGGGGTTGATGTGCTGCTTCAGGACGTCAATGGACCCCAGGCTGATGACCAGGTGCCGCCCGAACCAGTAGGAGACGATGGGACCGTATTTCTCATGGAGGTTTACCAGGAACTCATGCAAGCTGCCACAGGTGACAATGTCTGGGAGGTTCCCATCTCTAGGAAGAAACCAGGAGAAAGAGCATAGAATCCCAGAACCACCAAGTTGGAGCCAGACAGGCCATCTAGCCCAACCCCCTGCTCAGTGCAGGATCAGCCCCTAGAGCGTCCCTGGCAAGTGTCTGTCCAGCCGCTGCTTCAAGGCTGCCAGGGAGGGGGAGCTCACTACCTCCCTACTAGGCAGCTGACTCCACTGGTGAACAACTCTGACTGTAAAACTCTGACTGGTGGGAGTCCAGACTGTGGTAATAATGACCATTTGGAAGCTGAGAGTATACTACCGCCATCCAGTGTTCGCTCTAAGCTGAGTTAGTGTGAGCTAGCTCAAGGGTTTTTAGCCTCCGGCTCACACATTTTTGTCTTAACTCAGGGAGGAGGGCTCCAGAGCAGACTAATTTATGCAGGAGCCAAATCGCCCGCTCACAACTGTAATGCCAGTCGCTCACAAAGTAGAATTTCTGCTCACAAGACTCCACAGCATAGAGGGAACATTGGCTATCACTTATCAATACTTATCAGTATTTATTGACATCTATGTTTACAGGCACTTATATGATTTTACCTATTTAAATATTGTGTTTTAACTACTCTGTTGTTTAAAATATATATATTGCTCAGGGAGGCTCACAGAATATATATCCTGCCGAGGCGGGGAGGGCAGGATATAAATTAAATAAATAATAAAATAAAGAAAGTTTTCCCTCAGATGCAGCCGGTACCTTCCCACTTTAAACCCATGATTGCGAGTCCTCTCCTCTGCGGCCGACAGGAACAGCTCCCTGCGCCTCCTCTCAGTGACAGCCCTTCAAATGTTGAAAAGAGAGCAATCGTGGCCCCCTCAGCCTCCTCATAGAATTACAGTTGGAAAGGGCCATAGAGGCCATTGGACCAGCTGGACTGCAAGGCGTCAAGGGACAGGCCATGCCCTTTCCTTCTCTGCGCACGCAGGGTAGCGGTCAGAGAGGTGACCCCATAGGGGTCTCATCGAAACTTTCTGCTCCCCCAAGAAGGCCTATCTTGCGCAGGTCTATTGCAATCCACAGCACTCCTGGCCTTCACCATAATTAACAGTGGAATGCTAAGCAGAGTCTACTCCAGTCTAAGCCCATTGAAATCAACGGGCTTACACTGGAGTAACTTTCCTTCGGATTACCCTGTAAGAGAGCCAACCCTAAACAGGTCTGCTCAGAATCACACTAAAGTCTGTTCGATGGGGTTTACTTCCAGGAAAATCTTCTTGGGATAGCACTGTAAGTAGCAGAAGTAATGGGGAGGACTGGTAGAGTTCCTGCGTGCATTAGGGAGAGAGGAGGAATGTGCATTTACAGACCCCCTACAAAAGCCACTTACTTTTCATCAGTCGGAGTCATTCCCGGGATACCTGAAGCCTGCCTAGAAGCCTGAGGGGGAAGAAAAACAAAACGCAGTCAGTTGTTTCCGACTAACTGGCACAATTCTACACGCGTCTCTTCAGCAGTGGTGGTGGGAAATGACATCAACTTCTGGTGACCCCTCATGGGGTTTTCAAGGCAAGAGATACTGGGAGGTGGTTCGCCATTGCCTGCCTCTGCGTAGCAACCCAGGATTTCCTTGGTGGTCTCCCATCCAAGGACTAACCCAGGCCGACCGTGCTCAGCTTTGAAGAGCTGATGAGATCGGGCTAGCCTGGGCCATTCAGGTCACCCAAGTAGTAACAAGGCCTGAATAGGCCCCATTTAGTTTCTGAAATCTGATGAGATTGGACTAGCCTCGGCCATCTTTGTCAGCGCCTATTCAGAAGCAGAAGAAGAGGAAGAGGAGAAGAGATTGGATTTATACCCTGCCCTTATCACTGCCTAAAACTGCTTTTTACTTGAGGAGCTGCGGTGGCTCAAGTGGTTAAGACGCTGAACTGCAGGCTGTGGAAGGTCAGTAGTTCAGCAGTTCAAGACCCAGGTGCCGCAAGACGGGGTGGGGTGAGCTCCTGTCTCTAGTTCCAGCTCCTGCCAACCTAGCAGTTCGAAAGCAAGAATTTGCAAGTAGATAAATAGGTACCACTTTGGTGGGAAGGTAACAACATTCCGTGCGCCTTGGTGTTTAGTCATGCCGGCCACATGACCACAGAAACATCTTCGGACAGCGCTGGCTCTTCGGCTTTGAAACGGAGATGTGCACCGCAATCCTAGAGTCGGATTAGACTGGCTTTCGAGCAAGGGAACCTTTACCTTTACCTTTACTTGAGAACACTGTGGCAACACAATCAAAGAAGGCAATTCTTGGACGAAATGTCTATACTTTAGAACCACTGGGCAAGTGACTGCACTTTTAAAGATCTCATTTGCATATTTATTGTGTGCCTGGTGGTTTTATTCTGGAAAAACTTGTTTTCTGGTCCATACTGAATTTATATTTTGTATCCATTCTGATTGTGTCTACATGATTGTATTATATTTATATAGCCATCTTGCCACTCAATTGTTTGACCTCTGAGGAAGGCCTATGCAGGCCGAAACGCGTCAGGTCATGTTTTTAAGCCCGTGTGTATTGCCATGTTATTTATATATTTGATGTGAATGGGCCCTTATATATGTTTTAAAATTTGTAATTAATAAATACACGTATCTTTTTCTATATATATTCTACATTTAGTTTTTAATATTGGCTCTCTTTTTCACATTTTACTAACCTTTGTTAGGTTCTGAATTTTAGTGTTAAGGTTCAGTTTTTTGGCCTTTCTGTCCTTTTTTCTGCCCTTTTTTTGTTGTGACTGGTTAGCGCTTCATGCTAGGGTAATAGACCCAGGTTCAAATCACCAGTCTACCACAGAAGCTCACTAGGTAATGTAGGGCCAGTCACCTACTTTTGGCCTAACCCATCTCACAGCGTTGTTGTGAGGATAAAAAGAGACAGTGTTGCCAACCTCCAGGTGATGGCTGGAGATCCTCCCATCTCTTCTGGGACTACAACTGATCTCCAGGCGACAGAGATCAGTTCCCCTGGAGAAAATGGTAGCTTTGGCAGGTGGACTCTATGCCATTATACCCTTCCCCAAGTCTGAAGTCCCTCCCCTTCCCAAACCCCGCCCTTCCCAGACTCCAACCTCAAAATCTCCAGGAATTTCCCAAACTAGAGCTGGCAACTGAAATCTATTTAAAAAAATACATTTGTGGAGTTGAAAACCCCCAAAGTGATAAAAGCAGCACCTGCAGCTTTAAGAAACAGAGTCCTTTAGGACTGCTGCTAGGCAAACACAGCATTCTAGACTTGGTTTCTTTGTGCAAAAAGGCAGGGAGAGGGGTGCAGGGCCCTTTCCAGGGCTGCTTTGGCCTTTGAGGAAAAACTGGGGGGGGGCAGGCCGGGCAGCCACCACTGGGAGTCTTGATACCACATGACTCACATAGGCCTGGCTGCTTGCTACTGTTCAACAGCAGCCACCCTATTAAAGCCAATCTCATGCAGAGGTTACAGCTTTAGAGTAGGGTCCGGGAAACCCAGTGTACCATGGAAGCTCACTATGTTGCTCCCATCACATGCTTTCAGCCTAACCTACCTCACAGGGTTGTTGTGAGGATAAAAAGAGGAGAGGAGAATGGTGTAAACTGCTTTGGTCCCCACAGCAGAAAAAGGTGAGGTATAAATTAAGTGAATAAATACTAACTATACCAGGTTGGTGAATGGCTGAAAAGGAGAGAATGAGACAGGGAAAGGGGACAGTATACCAAGGTAGCCAGAAGGAGGGAAAGGGGAAATAATGTGAGGAGGGGGCTTTCAGGGAAGGGAGAGAGGAAATAGGAGAGAGGAAATAAGCTGTCCTCCCTGCAAGTCCTTGCAAGTTTCCACTCGTACCTTGCTAATACCCTTTAGGGGTTCAGGTGGGTAGCCGTGTTGGCCTGAAGCAAAAGAACACAGTTTGAGTCCAGTGGCACCTTGAAGACCAACAAAGTTTAATTCTGGGTATAAGCTTTCGTGTGCAGGCACATTTCTTCAGATACATTCAGATATCTGAAGAAGTGTGCGTGCAGACGAAAGCTTAGAGCAGGGGTGTCAAACATGCGGCCTGGGGGGCCAAATCAGGCCCCCAGAGGGCTTCCACCAGGCCCGCAGTGGAACCAGCCATCTCCTGCTTCCAGTTCTGCTGCTGCATCATAGCTTGCTTCGCCAGACTCTCTTAATCACTCAGCCATTTCATGTTTTACCCTGGGTCTTAGACTCAGAACTCTGTGGTGAATGTCAATAAATCAAAAGTAGGTTTGCAGCTTACAGAGCTAATGTTTTAGGCATATTTTTATTTTAAGTTAAAAAAACCTCTTTGTGTTTGTGTCCTTTATAAAGTTTATATCTCCGCTACCTGGCATTACATTTTATGACACACATGGCCCACCCCAACAAGCTCTCATTTATGTCAGATCCGCAGATCTGGCCCTCATAACAAATGAGTTCGACACCCCTGGCTTCAAACATAAGAGAAGCCAATGTTGGATCAAGGCCAGTGGCCCACCCAGTCCAACACTCTGTGTCATACAGTGGCCAGAAACACCAGGTGCCATCAGGAGGTCCAGCAGTGGGGCCAGGACACTAGAAGCCCTCCCCCTGTTGCCCCCCCCCCCGCACCAAGAAGACAGAGCATCCCTTGCCCCATGATTTTGTTGGTCTTAAAGGTGCCACTGGACTCAAACTTTACCCTTTAGAGATGTTAATTTAATTGCTCTGTAACTTTCCACCATACCTGCTTATCCCATTTCACCCCATGCCTGGTTTTAGAGTCCGCTTATCGAACAAACCTTTGGGAGAAGCAATCACTCTCCGCATCAGCGGTCCCTCTGAACACACACACCCCCAACTCCATTGTGCATATAAATCGTGCATCCCAAGAAGTGAGCACCGGCTCACGAAATTTCATGCCACAATAAAATCCCATTCGGCGGCAGGCGGGACGCCTATTTCACTTTAAGCGTTACCAGGTTCCCCCTGGCCACCAGCGGGGGATGGGGAGCAGGGTTGCCAGATCCAGGTTGGGAAACTCCAGGAGACTTGGGGATAGACCTAGGGAAGGACAGGGACCTCAGTGGGGCACAATGCCACACAGCCCTCTCCTGCAGGGGGCCCGATCTCTGTCGTCTGGAGATGAGCTGTAATTCCAGGAGATCCCCAGGCCCCACCTGGAGGCTGGCATCCCATGCCAGCTCTGGAAACTCCTGGAGATTTGGGGGTGGAGCCTGGGGAAGACGGGGACCTCGGTGGGGGGCACAATGCCACAGAGTCCACCCTCCAAAGCAGCCCCTGTCTGCAGGGGAACTGATCTGTGTCGTCTGGAGACGTGCTGCAATTCCCGAGGGTCCCCAGGGCCCGCCTGGAGGCTGGCATCCCCACGCCCCCACCTCGGAGGGACTGCTGCCCCCTAAAGGCGCACACACGCCCCGACGGCTCCAGTCCTTCTCCCCCGTTTCCTCCCGGTGCATTTACCGGGTAGAGGTAGAGGACGGCGCCCACCAAGAGGAGCAAGAAGGTGGCGGCGAAAATGACGAAGTCCAGCATGCTGCGTCCGTCCCTCCGGCGCGGGCCACGTCCCGAGGTGGGGCTTCCTCCGGCCGGCCGGCCCGGGAAGGGAGGGAGAGAACCAGGGGACGCCCCCCAGGAGGCGAGAGCAATCGAGCGATCCGCCGAGGAGGAGGAGGAGGAGGAGGAGGAGGGAAAGAAGGCGGAGGCGCGCCCCGGACTGGCTTCCCTGCTGCTGCGCCTCCCGAGAGGCTGGACTCGACCGGCGGCACAGATGGCCAAGCGGCGGCGGCTCCTGCTGGTCTCCAACTCGACGCTGCACGGCGGGGGCTACTTGGAGCACTGCCAGCAACACCTCCGGGACTTCCTGGGGCCGTGAGTGCGAATCCCCGCTGCGCTCCGGCGGCGGCTGCTGCGCACAGAGAAAAGTTTGCAGCGCGCTCGCTGCGCCCGGAGGGGGTGGGGAGGGGTCGGCGCCTGGCCCCCTTTGTCTCTCTCTCGCCACGCAGGGGCCTTCTTTAAGGCAGGCTTCCGGGGGGAGGGGGGAGGGCCGCGATCCCGTGCGCTTTTCTCTGGGGCTGAGCCCCGCCCCGCGGAACTTACTTCCGAGGAAACAGGCGGAGGGCTGGGCCGAGAAAGTCGCTTGCAAGTCCAGGGGACGCGGCTCCATAGACGTGCACGGGGAGGGATCGGGGTTACTGGAGCCTTTTCTTATGCAGCTGGAGATCTAGCATGTTTTGTTCGTAAGACAGAGAAGTTATAAAGACTGCAGCGTTTTCTGGGAGCGATTTCCCCCCCTTCCCGCTTAAAAAAAAAGTGGCTGGTTTTACTTTAGAGTAAAGATGATTAGACGCAGGTAAACCATTGGAGTGCTTTGGGTCGGGCTAGGTACCTTGGGAGTGGGGATTTCCCGGGTAGCAGGCTGAAGCGCCTGATCAAACCAAAAGGAAAAGGATTATATTTCCAGGGAAGAAATAGAAGTCCTGTCCAGTTATACAGGGAGTTGGCACTGAGGTGGTCCCTTATGAGAGGAAAGGGTTATAGACTACTCAGAGGAAAGAAGACGTGTTGCGATTTCAGAAAAGGGGAAATAATTTGGTACAGAGTGACCTTTCCTGAATACCTGAACAGTTATTAGGAAACTATATACCGAACCGCTGTAACTGAAACCAAAGTACTTAGTCAACCACCTCTCACTGAGAAGAACCCAGAATTTGTGAAAATAAGCTGCTACCACACCATCTTGTCTGTCAACTGAAAAATATACTGTTTTACCAACAGTGTTTACCTCAGCCTTTTCAATGCCTGACTATCCCATACAATCCCTATTAAATACAATCTTCATTATTGTTCACTGTTACCAGAGGTTTTGTTTGTTTGTTTGAAAAAGAATTGCCGGAGGTCTCAAGAGGGAAAGGAAGTTTTCAGTCTGTATACTGAATACTCATGAACTTTTAAACATTTTAAAAAGGATTTTGTCGAAGAGGTTCCGGAACGCCATTCCGGTGCATTCCTCCAGAAAAAAAGCCCTGATTCTTACACAGCCTCTAGTGTCATTTCAAGGGCTCTAAAAAGAGGACTCCTGTTTCCTCCTGACAAGTTCTTGGGCTAGGCAAAAGCCAAATTAGATTCTGTCACAGAGTGGGACATTCAGATTTATAAAGTTGCTGTCACACCACTTAGGGGGCTAGCTCAGGACCTGAAGGGACCTGAGAATTTTGGCAGGAAAAATCTGCCTCAGAATGAAGAAGCAGCAGGGCTCCATCATGGATGTATTGGGGAGTTCTGGATAAAGCGTGCAGAAGTGCTCCTGAGATGCGTGCATATGTCTTGACATTAGCTGCTGATAGACTGTTTGCATGTGCAGTGACCAAGTTGTCTTTTTCAGGAACGTGAAGAGAATTTTGTTTGTGCCTTATGCCCTGAGTGACCGAGAGGCTTATGCCAAGATGGCAAGGGAGACGTTTGAAAGCTTAGGTAAGGCAAGCATTGCCCTTTATTGGCCTAGAGAGGGGGAAAAACCTTGTCTGTTTATCTATTCACAGTCCTCCTTTCTCACTGAAACTCAAGGAGGATTACCCCATCTACCTCACCGTTACATCAACACAGCCAATAGTGCGAGACGACTAATAAGCTATGTCATAGGACTAGGATGATATAAGTCCGGAATAAAGCATTCAGCTGGGGTCCCTGATCTTTTTGAGTCTGTGAGCAGGTTTGGAATTCTGACACAGGGTGGTAGGCGGAACCATAAAATGGCTGCCACAGGAGATGGAGCCAGCCACAAAAGGGCTGCCACAGCTTACCTTCAGTCACATATGAAGAACCTTGTACTGTGGTAGCAGCTGCTGCCAAAGCAATGTTTTAAAAAATGTACACAGTCAGTCAGCTCTCCAGTGGCCAGTCAGAAGCTCTGTTGGGCAAAAGCCTCATCTGCCCCCTACCCACTTTCTTAAGACATTTGGTGGGTACCAGGAAAGGTGTCGGTGTGCACCATAGTGCCCATGGGCGCCATGTTGGGGACCCCTGGCGTACTGTAGTTATTGCCCATGAAGACCTGCAGCATTGTTATCCTGAATCAGCAACTTTTAATAGTGAGAACTTTGTAGCCAGATCCTGTTGCTTTGGGGGTTGGGTGGGGAGTAGAGAGCCAGTTTGGTGTAGTGGTTAAGAGCAACGGAATCTAATCTGGAGAACTAGGTTCGATTCCCCACGCCTTCACATGAAGCCAGCTGGGTGACCTTGGGCCGGTGTCAGTTCTTTCAGAGCTCTCCCAGACCCTAAAGACAAGTATAGCTCACCACTAGGTTAACGCTAAGAGCTTGTGGGTGCCAGACAGTCTTCGGATCGCCTGGCTATTCTACGTACAATGCCATACAACAATTAATTATTAATCAGTTGGGGTGTCTGCTCTGCCTGTGTTTTGCTCTCTCTGGTGGGCGATTCGATATTACACGGCACTATGTCCGGGATAAAAACCTGCGCAGAAAAGCCCCGAGATTCTGAACTGCAGTTTAATCCTGATTTAGAGTTCCTCAGTTTGTGGGAAGAAACAGGGGGGTGAGGCTCCGGCCAAGTCATCCAGGTCCAGAAGGTTATCTTGTCACGTGGTGCCCGTTTGGACACAGATTGAATTCAAAGCCCCTAAAACCAGGAAGCTCTCAGTCACCTGCCGCACCCAAGGTTAGGAAGAAGGGGTGTTCCCCAGCACATCTGTGGTGAAAAAGCAGGGGCTTGTCCCATCACAACTTGTCCCCCCCCCCCCCATTTATTCTTCAATGCCTTGTCTTTTTCCCCAGGCTATGGACTGGACAGTATTCACGAGTCTCCTGATCCTACAGAAGCTGTAAGGAAAGCGGAAGCTATTTTTATCGGTAAAGAGGAGCTCCTTTTTGGACTTTGTCTGAACACGCCTCACTGAGCCACGTTCTTGATAACAACAGAACTGAAACCCAGGGTGGTTGCTTAATAAGAGAAGCCTAAACTCTGATTTCCCTTTGTTGGCAATAACACTGAGATTATCGGACAGAAATCTGCATTCAGATCTCACGACAAATTGGGGGCAGTGATTCTGGTACAAAGGTCTAGTTTGGTGTAGCAGTTGTGAACTGGGAAGTAGGGCAGCATCCACCTACGGTTGGGTATTATGCCATAGCAGTTATTTGCAACGGGATTTTCCTGTGCATACAAGATCCTGTGCATGCTATATTCAGCAGCATAGCAGTTATTTGCAACTGGATTTTCCTGTGCATACAAGAGAATTTAGTTGCAAAACAATGGTAATGCTATATTCAGCAGCATGTGGATGTAGCCTAAATGCCGGCTCTCAACGCAGCTGTTGACCTGCTATAGGACCACAGGAAGCCATCTTATACTGCGCTGACTAGCTAATTTGGCAGGGAGTGGTTTTCTGTAATCTTGGATAAAGAGAGGTCGTTCTGAAAGTTGCTACCTTAGATCTTTTAACAGAGGCCCATGAGACTGAGCCCTGACCTGAATGGCCCAGGCTAGCCCGATCTTATCGGATCTCGGAAGCTAAGCAGGGTCTGCCCTGGTCAGTATTTGGATGGGAGACTGCTAAGGAAGCCCAGGGTTGTTATGTAGAGGCAGGCAATGGCAAACCACCCCTGCTCGTCTCTTGCCCTGAAAACCTCATGGGGGGTCACCATAAGTCGGCTGTGACTTGACGGTGCTTTCCACCCCCCACCCCCCGGGATCTTCTGCATGCAAAGAATGTGCTATGCTGTTAAGCCACCATCACTCCCCTGATAGCTCTGCACTTGGAAGAATATCGGTCTGGACTAGGCTTGGGTCTCTTGCTGGGTTCGGGTCTTGTTCTCCTGGGCCTGTGTTAACACAAGTGGTCGGCTTTAGGTCCAACCAGACTTCTTTTTCCTGCAGGTGGTGGCAATACCTTTCGTCTTTTGAAAGCTCTTTACGACAACGGTCTGATACAGCCGATCAGGAAAAGAGTTCTGGAGGTAGTATAACAACATTTCAGCACGTAGTAGGAAGGAAATTGACAGAACATTCCGAAAGCATAGTTGCGTTGTAGCAAATCTTTACAATGCTCTTGATGTTTGTAGGCATTCTGTGTCTGTGCTGTGATTTGGCCTGCTCATGGTCGTCTTTGTCTAGTGCATCATCTGCCACATGAAGATCAAGGGCTGGGCAGGCCTGAGCAATCAATCTCCTATCATCGCTGCACGGTGATAGATTTGTCTCCACAGGGCAAATGCAATCAAGAGGTCCAGACAGTAGAAACTTGGGATCACGTATTTTGTGCAGCTGTTATCTGGCACTTTGATCCTGCACTAAACATTGCATTCAAGTCCAGTAGAACTAATGAAGGATTGACTTGAGGGCTCCCAAGTTGTTTGTGGTGGAACACTTCTAAGATCGTATAAGAACATAAGAAGAGTCCTGCTGGATCAGACTGATGGTCCATCTAGTCCAGCGTCCTGTCTCACACAGTGGCCAGCCAGTTCCTCTGAAGGGCCAGCAGCGGGGCAGAGAGGCCAAGACCTTCCTAAGAACGTAAGAAGTGCCCTGCTGGATCAGACCAATAATCCATCTAGGCCAGCATCCTGTCTCATACAGTGGCCAGCCAGTTCCTCTGGAGGGCCAACAATAGGGCAGAGAGGCCGAGGCCTTCCTAAGAACATCAGAAGAGCCCTGCTGGATCAGACCAGTGGTCCATCTAGTCCAGCATTCTGTCTCCTGATGGCACTGGTATTTCTGGCCACTGTGTGATACAGAGTGTTGGACTGGATGGGCCTTTGGCCTGATCCAACATTGTTGGATCTCTTATGTTCTTATGTCTCACACAATGGCCAGCCAGTTCCTCTGGAGGGCCAACGATGGGGCATGGAGGCTGAGGCCTTCCCATGATGTTGCCTCTTGGTCTTAGTGTCTGCTAAGCAAGAGTCATGTAACCATCAACTTTTTCAAAGTTAAATCTTGAGTGCATGCCATCAGCAGTGGTCATACTTGGACGTCAGGAACAGAGATGGTAGTGCTTCCCATTGTTGGGGAAGGTGTAAGACGAAGCAACAGTTTTTCCAGTTTAGACTTTGGCTGTAATCCTATCCACACGTAGCTGGCATTGTCCCACTCAGTTAAGTAGGAATTACTTCCCATTAAATACGCACAGAATTTTGATCTAGTAAGTGGGGTGGATGGGGAATGACCACAAAAAAACAACAACCCAAAGCTAAATATTATGTACTGGAGACTTCAGTGTTCCCTCTAAGCTGTGTTTGTGTGCAGCCACTCATTAACACCGGAAGCCCCGCTCCGCAGCGATCTGGAGCCACGCAGGGTCTTGCACTGCCCGTGGTCCATTTTAGGATTACAGCAGGATGTGAACTGCTCCGCTCAATGCGGGGAGGGAATAGAGGGAACATTGACCAGAGTCTGGAGAAACACTTGCACTTAAGTGTTTCTCCAGGGCCAGATAACATAGTAAGCAAAGATTAAACCTTGCATTTATTCAGTGTTTTAAGGACAGCGCTGCTAGACTGTCTTTAACCACGAAGTTTGCATGCCTCCTTTCGTACCAGGGAGGGTTTTCTAGCTTGCAATGATCTTTTAAAAGAAAAGAAGCGCAAGTTGGGCGAAGTTCAAGCCCTGCCATTAGCAGGACGTCTGTATTCTTCTGCAAGCGAAGGATGGGTTTTTTGGGCTCCCAAGAAGATAAAGCTTCTTCTTCCAGATCTCGGAATGGAAAATTCCACCTCCTCCAGTCCGCCACTCATCCGCCACCTCTTTGCAGCTAGGCTTAGATGCCACCAAACCGAGACATTCCCATCCGGTTGCACTCTCCGAATGTGTACTTTCTCACTGGACGTGCCTCAAGCACCCAGATTCCTCTCAGGAATGTAAGAGGAATGCCATTGTTTGTCATTTACAAAATTGGTGTGCCTCCCTTTGCACCACGGAGCATTTTTAAGCACAGATATTAATGCTGACTTTGTGATCTTCATAAAGAACAGACCCAAGTTGGACAAGCAGAGGGCTCTGCGGGGGCTGGAGGTCTTGAGCAAAGAGGTCTTTGAACTCCGAATGGTCTTTTATTCAGTGTTTCAGTAAGTGGTAGCATTTTTTTAAGCTAAGCTGAAGCGCATTTGTGTCTTACAGGACGGGATCCCATACGTGGGATCCAGTGCAGGAACGAACGTGGCCACAATCAGCATCAACACGACCAACGACATGCCGATTGTGTACCCCCCTTCCTTGGCAGCCCTCGATTTGGTTCCTTTCAACATCAACCCGCATTACTTGGATCCGGATGTTAACAGCACGCACATGGGGGTAGCGTCTTTTCAGACCATCCTCAGCCACAGTGGCATGCCGTTTCCGCAGAGGGACACCACCCTTCAGCAAGCCTGTGAAGCATAAAGAAAACCTACCCTTTGGGTAGTGGTTTGTTCCCTTTGGGTGTAGTTAGGTTAGGAAGCTGACCTGTAGTTTGGCATGATGCTGGACGGGTGATGGGCCTGCTTATGAAGCTGAGTGCTGTGCAGACACACATGGGTTGTGTCTGTGCCTCAGGGGTAGAATGAAATTGGGTAGGTGTCAGTGTTCCCTCTGAGCAAGCTCAGTTTTTTAGTCTCCAGCTCACACATTTTTGTCTTAGCTCAAGAAGGATGGCTCCAGAGCAAACCTAATTTATGCAGGAGCCAAATCCCTCGCTCACAATTTTAACACCAGTGGCTCACAATATAGAATTTTTGCTCACAAGACTCCACAGCTTAGAGGGAACATTGGCTAGGCATGTTAGTCTGTCTGTAGCAGTAGGAAAGAGTAAGAGTCAGGAGCACCTGAAGACGAACAAACTATGTGTCAGGGCATGAGTGTTTTTAGAAACCGGTTGGGGCCAGGTGGGGCTTTTGCTCAGCAAAGCTTCTGATTGGCCACTGGTGATTTGATTGGCTGGGCAGATTTTTAAAAACGTTGCTTTGGCAGCAGCTGTCCAAATGGCACAAGGATCTTCAGACATTTGGCTGAAGGTAAGCTGTGGCAGCCGTTTTGTGGCTGGCTTCACCTCCTTTGGCAGCCATGTCAGAATCCCAAAGGTGTCCACAGGCTTAAAAGGTTGGGGAGACCTGCTCTAGTCTTTCCTCATCGGAAAAGTGTTCCAGCCCCTTAATTGTCTAAGTGAAGCCAGGCTCTGGTACCTCTGTGACTGCACTACTGTGATGAAACAGTTCTAATTGGGTAGCAGTTTGGTAACAAATTTCAGATGTGTCATCGGTGGTAGAAAATGCCATCAAGTCACCGCTGACTTATGGCAACCCTGCAGGGTTTTCAAGGCAAGAGACTTCAGAGGTAGTTTCCTATTGCCTGCCTCTGCATAGCAACTCCGGTCTTCCTTGATGGTCTCCCATCCAAATACTGACCAGGGCCAACTTGCTTAGCTTCCAAGATCTGATGAGTTCAGGCTAGCTTGAGCTGTCCAGGTCAGGGTGATGTTTAATTACCAGTACTGATGTTTTGAATCATGGAGTGGTCTTAGCTGCAGAGACCCCCAAGGAAGTCCAGGGTCACTATGCAGAGGCAGGCAATGGCAAAATACTTCTTAGTCCATTGCCTTGAAAACCCTACAGGGTGGCCACATGTCAGCTGCAACTCGGTGGCACTTCACACACACACACACACACGCTGTAGTCATCTGTGCCCTTACTTAGGAGTAAGCGCTATTGAAAGGGACTAAGATGTGCTAAAAAGTAGGTTTATGAACAGGTTGTATATCTGCTTCTGGCCTTCACACATCTCAGCAAGAAGATTTGCAAGAGGTTATAGCCATAGCTAGGTATAAATCTGCTTCATACAATGATTTGTAGACTAAAGTTCTGCTCACAGTGGCGGCCTGTAGCTTGCCTTTTGGGATCCATGTCTCTTTAATTCACCTGACACCTCCCACCCCACCTGTATTGAGAATAGAGAAAGTTTCCCTTGTTTGGTTCTCTCTCTCAGATAATAAATTTTCATTTGGGTTCCTAAAACACATAAAATTAACCTTTTAAAGAAAAACCTCATCTTGAAGAAACACATTATATTCACCCTACATACCTAGAAAGAGAGTAAACAAAATTTAACCATTGTCGTGCCTTCATATCTAAAATACTACTGCTTTTTTATCAGGTGGGTAATTTATTTATATTTACCATAATCGCAGGAAACCCGTGAGAAAAGGATTCTTCAGTACCATGAGGAACCAGACACCCCTCCAGTGCTGGTGAGTTATTTCAGTCCAAAAGCCGTGGGTTTTTAGGTTCTTTTTCCCTCCACTTGACTTACTATGTTTGCTTGGAGTTCACTCAGCATAGACCAGAAAGCAACCTGCCCTGCCTCTGACTGAGCCCTGTTGGTTGCATGATTCCAAAATTGAAGGGTATGCGGGGAAGGTGCCTCTTCCTATCAATAGACAGAGCAGATAGAACTGAGGAGGGTCCAATAAACAGACAATAGTGGCTGGGTCAACTGTAAAAATAGTTATTTACTTCGTTTATACTTCACTTTTCTTCCCAATGAGGACCCAAGGTGGCTTACCTAGTTCCCCTCTCCTCCATTTTATCCTCTCTACAACCCCCATGAGGTAAGTCAGGCTGAGATCATGTGACTGGCCCAAGGTCACCCAGCAGGCTTCCATGGCAAACTGGAGATCTCTCAGATCCTGGGTCTCTCAGATCCTGGTCTGACACACTAACTACCACCAATGGATTCATTTAGGGGCACACATCATTCTCCCGCCCTCCATTTTATCCTCACAACCCCCCACAGCAAGTTTTGTGGCAGAGCGAAGATTTGAACGGCATCTTCCCGAACCTCATCTGACACTGAACTGTGACACCACACTGGCTTGTAATGCTTTTCCTTAAATATATACTGGAGATAAGTATCCCCCCCTCCCCAAGTTCAAAAATTATAGATGATGCATGGTAGAGAAACCAAAAGCTCCAATTCACACAGTCGCATCGACAAGTTCAGAACACAGGTCAGCCAGATCTGTGCGGGATTTCACCTTTGCCGAAAGTGTATCACTGCATTTTCCTCAGTGTGCTTACAACTTTGTTTTTCCTCAAGCCGCCATTACTGTGTTGTTGCCAGGCGCAAATCTCGTCATGTGGACCTGCCCTTGAACGTTGGTGGTGGAGGCAGTAATAATATGGAGCTGACTCAAATGTTGTGTTCTTCACCCAATTAAGGGCTTGCGTGAGGGATCGCTGCTGCTTGTGGAAGGAAATAAAGCTACCCTGCAAGGAAAAACTGGGGCTCGGTTGTTTGTGAGGTAAACTAAAGAGATGTGTTCCTTTTGGCACTTGAATGATAAATAGTGCATTTTTGCTTACTGAAGCTCTGTTTTTACTTATCAAAACTTTTCTATACCACCTTTCTTCACCTCATGGCGAAGCAGAGGCAGTTTACATAAAGATTTCTTATCCTGTCAGCTTCAATAATGCTAAACTTCAGAATCCTAATAATACCAAAGCCCGGGTTTTAAAACTAGGAGCCCACCAGACCTGAGCACTACTCAGCCAGCTGATTTGGATGAAAGGCCCCTTTCACCCAACTGCTTCCTCCCTCTGGCAGGCAGTGGCACCAGGTAGCCCTTGGGACTCTCAAAACCACCTGTCTGGCAGTGAGGTGCAGTGGCAAGTTGCTGCCACCCAGAAGTACACCACCCATTCTTTACTTTTGTGATGTGGATGACGAAAGAGTGGAGGAGTCGCTGTTACGGCCATCTGGTGGCATGCAAGGGGTGTGTGTGTCGTCTGCTGTAGCAGGGCAGGTGATAGCTGTGGGCCCTCCTAGAGCGCACAGGCCCCAGCAGCTGCCCAACGATGCTGCCCCCCCCCCCAAGCCCTGTACCAGTGTGACAGCATCTTTTGCAGATCTTTCTACAAACCTGGAAAACTCCCAGGTTTGCAGAAAAATCTGAAAGAAATACATTAACAGGGTTACACCCCACCAAAATAATAGAAACAGCACCTGTACCTTTAAAGAAAGGAGATCTCAGTGGCCGTTATGGAGGTCGCTAGGCAACCACAACAATATTGCCAACCTTTCAGGAAAAGGCAGGGCTTACAGGGCGGGGGAGAGAACTGGCAGATCCTTGTGTATTCCCCATTTGTCGTCCCCTAATACTAATATATTTTTTTAATTTGCAAAGTTAAACAGACTCATTTTCTCTTTGTTTAGAGGGAATTCCCCAACAGAACATAAACCAGGAATGGATTTCAGCTTCCTGCT
>NW_015163627.1:411476-416302 GCF_001447785.1 Gekko japonicus
CTGAGGGCCCTGAGAAACATTAAAAACATTTGTCATGTCCAAACCAGGCTGCCTGCTGAATGGATATCAAAACGCCTTGTACTGGGGGAGGCCCCCCAAAATCATTGCCCCGAGTTGCCACTGGTTCTTAAACTATTGGGCCTGGGGCCTGGCTTCTGAGTGGTTTGGGCTTCCCAAAGCTGAGCTCAAGAATCATTTTTGGTGGTAACACTTTGGTCCAGGAGATGCATACCAACCAGTATGAAGTCTGAGAGCATATAGAGAGTGTTTTCCCTTCGCCACTGAGCATCCCTGTCTGCGGAGGAGACACTTTCAACTCAGAAGTTGTGATGTCCACCTGGGACCTCAACCTTTAAGTGCTGCCTGAATGGAAGATTACAGTAATGGTGGGGTTGACAAACCAGAACAGAACCCCCAGTTCCTCTCTCTCCCTAAAAGTTGGGCTGGAAAAGTTCTGTACCCCAGCTTAAGCAAGAATCTTGAAAACAAAAAATAAAAAAAGTTCTTCAGAGCTAACAGAGCCAGTGTTTTTATTTGAACAAGGCAGGCCTACTGCAAGCTTCTCCTCTGTAGGACACACGTAGCTCATCGGGTGAGAGCGGTGTTTCCGGATCTGCGAGTCCCGACCCAAGTGGGTCCCAGGCTTTTGCCGTTTGATTGATTTGTGCAGGCACTTCCTTTTTTTGCAAGGGGGTCACTGTACAACGTAGGTTTGGACTTGTGAGTGACTCACAAGTATCAAAAAAAGGATGGGGACCACTGCCAGAGAAGAACTGCTGGGGGGGGGGGGGAATGCTGCATGTACTGATGGCAGCGTGCTACCATTTGGTTGTGTGTGTCTGCCACACCCTTTTGTGGCATCTCCTCTCTGCAATACAGTTTTCCTTAAATGGACTTTGATAGCTCCCCATCCAGTGGAAAAGTCTTGCAGTGTTACTTGTGTGGCATTTTTTATTTCCTATGTGTATACCAGAAGTCCATCAGTGGCTATTAGCTATAGTGGCTATAGATAGGAACTCTCAGGCTGGGGCAAGTGATGCTCTGTATTCTTGGTGCTTGCGGGTGGGGGGCAGCAGTGGGAGGGCTTCTAGTGTCCTGGCCCCACTGATGGACCTCCTGATGGCCCCTGGTATTTTTGGCCACTGTGTGATGCAGAGTGTTGGACTAGATGGGCCATTGGCCTGATCCAACATTGGCTTCTCTTATGTTCCTATGTTGCTGGGGTTTTGGCTGTGTCATTCAGAGGGAAGTCTTGCCCATGGAGGAGGTGCCTTGAGCTGGTCCCTTAGATGACGGGGGAAGGTCCTCCAGCCACAGACAAGAGAGCCCACCTGGGCAAGGAGAAGAGAGGAGGGTAGCAGCCCCCCCCCCAAATGCTTTCCCCACTCCCTTTTTTTTTTCTTTCAAAGCCCTGCAGTTGACTACTGTGCAGGACTTATTCTGCACAACAGTGAAGATCACGCCCACATCTGTTTGTTTTTTGCACTGGGGCGGGAAGAAAGTCTTTTCCCAAAGGGCTGCTTTGAGCCTGAAAGCTCTATTGGTCTGAGCCTCAGGAGTTAAGTGGTGGCGACAAGACCCGACATCGTGAGACTCTCAGAGGCCCAAGAGACAAAGAGAATGTTTATCGGTTTGGGCCATCTTTGTGCCACATCAGGTGCATTTTTTAAATAGGGGTCATTGGGCTATCGACGCGAAGAGGGAGAAGCTCCTCGTGAACTCAACGCGAAGAGGGAGAAGCTCCATCAAAGCTCCTCGTGACCACCAGAGAACAAGCTGAAGAAGAGAGCTAGATTAATCAACTTCTCCAGGCAGTGAAGAAGAAGGAACAGGGGAAATGGCACCTCTCCCCTCAGCTTGCTGATTTTGGCAGGAAACGCCATGTTACATGCCGGAGTGGGGAGGGTGCCCTTTTCAGCCTATTGGAGTTAGAAAGTTCTTTCTTTGAGGCCAGCTCCTGCATGCGCAGTCCAATGTGTGCCTGTGCAGAAGAACGAAAACGAACTTGCTCTTTCCCACCAACTCAGAATATTCTTGTTGGAGATACAAAATCAGAATAAAGAGTTTGTTGCATTGCCTGGATAAGCCTACCTCTGTCATCCCACTTGAACTTAACCTTCTGCCTTAAACCAAGCATTTATTTCTGTAAATGCTGCAGAAGAAGAGACTGGATTTATACCCAGCCCTTCACTCGGAGTCTGAGTGGTTTACAAACTCCTTTCCCTTCCCCTCCCCACAACGGACACCCTGTGAGGTAGGTGGGGCTGAGACAGCCCTTTTGAGGACTGCTCTTGAGAGAACAGATTCGAGAGAAACTGTGACTGACCTGCATGTGGAGGAGTGGGGAACAAAACCCGGTTCTCCCACATTAGAGTCTGCGCTCTTAACCACTACACCAAACTGGCTCTCCATTGATCTAAAGCAGGGCCGGCCCGAGGTGTTCCTGCGCCCTAGCCGAGCGCAAATGCCAACCTCCCGGTGGGGCCTGGAGACCTCCCAGCTGGCATGCCACTCACTCCCTGGGCCTTGCCGGCAAAGCGCCCACTGCGCCTCCTCCTCCTCGCCGGGGCAGCGCTGCAAAGCCCGAGCCTATGGGGCGCTCGGCACGGAGGGAAGGAGGGAGGGCGGCAAAGCCGACGGGGCGCCCAGCATGGAGGGAGGGCGGTGGAGGAGGCAGGAAAGTCCCCATTCATGGTGCAGAAGCCCTTGGGAAGAAACACTTTGGTGAAGCGTGTGTGTGTGTGTGTGTTGTCCTTCTGTGTGTGTGTGGGGGAGGAATTATGTTTCTGGGGAAGCTTTCCCCAAGAAGAGCCAGAGGGAGAAAGAAAGGGAGTCTTCCTGGCCCACCCACCCCCACCGTGGAAATTTAGGCGCCTCCTTTCAGTGCACTGCAGCCACGGCCCAGGGAAGGCGCCGGAGGTCTCCGCCCCGAGGGTTGCAGTGCTGCCCCTGCAGGGGCCTCCTGGCTCTGCAGAGGCATGAAGAAGACCCCCCCCACCCCACACCCTCCGGGGCCGTGAGAGCCCAAAGGAGAGGGAAGGGCTGTCCCCATTCGTCCCTTCGGTGCGTTTCCACCTCCTCCTCCTCGACTTTGCACCCCGAGAGGAGTCCTAGTCCAGCAAAGTTCTGCAAACGGGGAATCTGCAGGGCGGGCGGCTGTTTGCAGCTGGGGGAAGGTGCACTGTCACCCCTCTGAGTGCTTCCCCTCCCCCCAGTTCGCCGCTCCGTCCGCTTCTTGCAGGGGAGGGTTAAATCCCTCGCTCCTAGAGAGGGAGGCAGCGGACCATTTCTGGCCAGAGTGGGGAAGAGGGGGTCTCCTCTTGGGTGCAGGCGCTCCTGGCTGTGCGCGGTGGCGGCAGCCCCATTGCCGCCACCGCGCACAGCCAGGAGTGCCCACCCGCCCCCCTCTGCCACTGGCTGGCTGGCTGGCTCAAGGGGGCGCCGCGGTGCCTGGCTCCATGGAGAGGGCGCTCCTCCAGCTCCTAGTGCTGGGAGTGCGCCGGGCTCCTGCAGGCCACCCCTGCCTCTCCTCCTGCGTCCTAAGGGCCGGCTCGCGCTCTAGGCAAATGCCTAGTTCGCCTAGCGAGTGAGCCGGCCCTGATCTAAAGGGACAAGTGTAGGGCAGATGAATCTATAGACATCCCAAAATTATTTAAAACTTCCAATAGGTATTTGGTGGGAAATGGGGAAAGGGAATGCGATCTCTATCTCCGCCCTCCCTTCCAAGCATCTGATGGGTAAAATTTTTAAGCTTCTTAAATCTGGGTTGGATCCAACCAGCTTGTCTGCTGGAGAAAAGGGAACGAGGCATTCTCTGGCCATTCTAAAAGGCTCTGCTGAGAATCATGGCTTCTGTAAGTACAAAAGCCATGTGGGATGGAGGTCGTAGCATAGAGGAGAACTGGGTGGGATTGAGCTATACTGTTGCCAGTCTCCAGGTAGGGCTGGGAGATCTCCTATTTTCATAACTGATCTCCAGACTATAAAGATCAGTTCCCCTGGATAAAATGGCTGCTTTGGAGGGTGGACTCTATGGCAGAGGTGTCGAACTAATTTGTTACGAGGGCCAGATCTGAAATAAATGTCACTTTGCTGAGTCAGGCCGTGTGCCATAAAATGTAATGCCAGGTACTGGAGATAGAAACTGTATAAAGGACAGCAGCTGGTAAGCCCTGAGTTGGTGTATCCTCACTGCAAGGCCTTGTGGGCTGGGAGGGGGGTGCAAAGGAAAGCCCATATGGGCAGACTGGAGAGCCAGCAGTGCAGCACTGGGTGTAATCTCCCCCGCTGCTTGACTGCTGCAGACAAGGTTGTTCCACCATGCTGAAGCTACAGAGTGGCTCCACCCACATCACCCTGAGCAGTCTCCTGTTTCCTCCCTTGCACTAGTTCCTTGCGGGCCACATAAGAGCCCGGAACAGGCCAGTTCCGGCCCCTGGGCCTTATGTTTGACACCCCTGCTCTATGGCTTTGTACCCTGCTGATGTCCCACTCCTCCCTAAACTCCGCGCTCTTCAGACTCCACCCCAAAAATCTCCAGGTATTTCACAGCCCAGAGCTGGTAAAAACAGGTTGCTTACCTGTAACTGGTGATCTTCGAGTGGTCATCTGTGCATTCACACCCATGGGATCTAGTGCGCACGCACTGGATCGATCGGCGTTGTAGCAAGCTCTTAACGGATTTTTGGGCCCAGACCTCGGGCATGCGCAGGAACCCCACCGCGCATGCCCAGAGGGGTGGGCGTGGACATCCCGCCAGTTCCTTCAAACCGCCGCAAATCAACCCCTATGAAAAATCTAGAAGCTGACAGCAGCGGGGAAGGAGG
>NW_015163627.1:419849-428564 GCF_001447785.1 Gekko japonicus
TGCGACAGCTTGGTTAGGAGATTTATGGTCAAGAGAGGTGTCAACCTCAGAGGCCTCGGTATCAGAATCCTCTTCTGTGGAATTAGAGGAGTCCTGATCTGGCACTTGAACAGGAAAGATCATCTGCGACAGCTTGGTTAGGAGATTTATGGTCAAGAGAGGTGTCAACCTCAGAGGCCTCGGTATCAGAATCCTCTTCTGCGGAATTAGAGGAGTCCTGATCTGGCACTTGAACAGGAGTGACTTCCATTTGAGTAGTTAAAATCTTTGGTGGTACGACTCGGGGGTTGGGACGACAAAGTTCCGGATTATGGTGGGAAGGATCGTCTGCCGGAGGAAGAGACAGAGATGCTGAAGTCTGGATTTGTAGGGTGACCTTGATCTGTGGAAAGAATGGGTCGAGTACCGATCCCAGTCTGAATAGCCCGCCGGAGTCAACCACGGCATGGATGGTGGATAACCCCCGTAGAGATACTTCAGCTGGCGTTGATCCCAAGACAGATGTGGGGGGGGGAAATAAAGACTCGGGGGGACTGACTTCTGGAACGGGCACATCTTGGGGACAAAGGAGCAGCTTGTCCGTGAGAGCGGTCCCTATAATCTCGGTCATCGATATCGGCAGGTTCAAGAAGCAGACGTGGAGGGTGATGCTGCGTGCTGCTAGAAGCGTGTCGATTCCGACGTGAATCGATGCCGGGAGCCTCTGACACAGTTGATGTCGACGACAGGGAAGGAGAGGGAGACGCCTCTGCATCCATGTCTGCGCCCACCCCTCTGGGCATGCGCGGTGGGGTTCCTGCGCATGCCTGAGGTCTGGGCGCGAAAATCCGTTAAGAGCTTGCTACAATGCCGATCGATCCAGCACGTGCGCACTAGATCCCATGGGTGTAAAGCACAGAGACCACGTCGAAGATCCCTGGTGATAAATTGGGCTGGATCCAACCCATCACTTTGTATTTAGCCCGGCTGTTGTTTCAGAGGGGAATCTCATACGGAGCTCTCCCATGTGCACGCAATTACTAATCCAAGTGACTATACTGTATGTAGATCTGTTTCTGTGTGCATGCTATATCTGGATAGGGTCAGGAAACAAGAATTAAACTATCACCACATGGGGAAAAAATCACATGTTCTGTTTTTTATTTAATTAGCTTCAGACTCTTCCATTATATATAAACCTAATTAGGTAATCGTTTTATGTACAAAGTCGGCAAGCATTTTAAAAAGGGTTAAGTTACAAATGTGTGAATCCTACAAAGTGCAAAATTTTAAAACATTTTCCAACATGCTGTACAGAAAACAAATTCAGTGTTGGCCAATATACATACATACACACTTAGAATTATAAATCTTACTGGTCAAAACTTATTAAAACAATACAAACAGTATATTACTTAACCTTAAAAGCATCCCAAAAAATACAAGAAAGGTATTGCACGGAAGACTAACAAATATTTTAACATTGCATGAAGGCTAGTAATATCAAAACACTTCATTCCATCTAAAATTTGAAGGCATTTTTGGCATTAAGATTAATTTATAATCACAATTGCACAATCAGAATTACCTGCATGAGATTATCATTTGCCCTTATCGCTATAAGGGTTCATGTCCCATTTCGACTTTGAGTGTAGTGTTTTAAGCAAACGCAGAGGCACGTGGTAAGTGAATCTTTGTTCAGAAAAACAAAATCAAACTTAAGTAGCAGCACAATTTCCACAGCAGGTTGCTAAAGAATAGAAGACGCAGTTCTACAAAGTCCTGTGATTTTGAACTGCTGTGCTCTCATTCAACATCCCTGTCCTCTTTTTTTTTCTTGCAGCGTTGCAACATGTAAAGGACATGCATATAATTGGGAGAGCAAGAGGACATCTTAGAAAATGAAATCAATACGACCACAGCCACCTCCTGTCAACAGTTGCCATTATATTCCTAAAGCACCCTTGTATGGTACCCCAAACTTCTGTGGTCTGAACTACTTCCTCCTGCTTTGAGAATTAGGCTTGGCTCCCCCAAAATGAGGGGTCCCTTGCCATTGTTGAAAGCAGGGCTATTTTTGGGCAGGAACGCACAGGAACGGAGTTCCGGCTGGCTCCCAAGTTGGCCACGCCCAGCAGGAACTCATTAGCATAGTAGGCCACATCCAACAGCAGGGACTCATTAGGATTGGCTACATTAGGGGTGTGTGGCCTAACATGCAAAGGAGTTCCTGCTACAAAAAAAGCCCTGGGTTTTGACAACAAACAAGGTAAACAGAATAAGAAGCAAAAGGTGGGCGTGGCTGGATGACCACAGTTCTGGTAATGTGGGGGTGTGGCCGAACATGCTAATGAGCTGTGCTGTCAGGGGTGTGGCCTAATATGCTAATGAGTTTCTGCTGTTGGGTGTGGCCTATTATGCTAATGAGTTCCTACTGAGCTTTTTCTACAAAAAAAGTCCTGGTTGAAAGTATTGTTATTCACAAACATACCCCATATTGTGGAAAGGCCCCCCACACAGCTGAGCTTCCCAGTGATGACCCACACCATATGGATAACCCATGAAGCAGACCTGTGCATTATCAAAAGGAGAACATATCTTGAGGGTCATCAAAAAGTGAAGTCTGTCACCCAACTGGGAAAAGTACTACCGAGCAAGTATAATATGAAGACTGATTTGAACATGTTAAAAAATACATAATTTAAACGTTAACAGAAATACTCAAATGTTGCTATCTACCACCGTGTCCATTAACACTGTTTTTCACCATTATTATCAGCTTCCTAAAACTGAATTTCCATAAAAGCTGCTATGGACAAGCCAATGTTCACTTCCCGTTATTCCACTGAATACTCCAGAGTAGTGTTCTCCCAGCAAGATGTCCTCCTTCATCTCAGAGGAGAAGGACCCTTCACGGGTAAGTACCAATGGTCCGTTCTTTGACTTTTCCAGAACATAGATCCACTTTTAACCCCAGTCACGGGACTCACCGAGCTATGAGCACACCAGGATGACATGACAGGGAGGAGCCAATCTCTCCAAACCTGTCCGTTCCAAAAAGGAATCCGCCCCACTTCTGAATGACTTTGTCTCGCCATCCTACTGCTCCTCTTAGTATATGTGCAATAGCACCTGATGGATACAAAACAGTGCTTTTCAGAAAGCAGCAAAAAAATGGCAGCTCTAATGTGCCTCACAAACCCAAAAGAGGTGGATAGGTTGAAGACCAGTGCACCAAAAAGGCAGTGCAACACCATTAAGTGTGTCAGCCCACTGATTTCAATGGGCTCAAGTATACTTAACCCTAACTGGGTAGTGTCTTCAACATTTTGAAGGTTAATGACTGCTTATTCCCTGAACAAATCAAGTGTCCAAATTTTGGGACAAGTAAAGTCTGTTCAGAATACTCCTTGAGCTTGTGCATTACTGTATCAGAGCACTGTCTGAAGCAGGCCACCTGCTTGGAAAGCCAGATCCTATACTCCTAATACAGTATTTAACAAAATAGAAGAACAGGAGACACTTTGTATTCCACATTTTACAACATGAACAGGGCACAGCCACAACAAGAACCGGAAACCATGGTCTGAGTTTTCCAACCATGATTTGACTTGATGTCCAGATTAGGAGGCCATTAAAGTACTGTGGAAACTGGAGTGAATTTTGGAAATGGAATTGCACCAAGCAGAAAAGAAGCCCCAGATCACGGTTTGGGCTTTAAACGACTGCTTAGGACAAACTAGATTTGGTGTGCCATAGACAGGGAACGACAGCAGAGTCATAGCTGAGGTGCACTGATTTCAGTCAGTACATTTAACTACATACTGGGCTAAAGCCAGTGGATTGGTGCAGGGCGATGTTTTCTTTTCTATACAGGGAGCCACCCTGTTAGCAGGTTAAGTTCTGGCCAAGTAAAAAAGGCGCTCACTGGATGGGGGTAAATACACGTAACACAGAATAATTTAATCATCGCCAATGGTACTTCAGTACCCTGTTTCATTCCCACTGACTTCAACAAGACTCAGTTGCCACTCAGCAAGTAAAATATTCTTTTTGGGATGTCCTTTGGTGCTTTTTGCTTTCTTAAAAAAACCCCAAAACCTGTTGAGATGTTTGTTCTGCTAGCCACAACATTTTTCATATTTACACAATATTTCACATTATTTATGTTCACTAGTTTATTATCATTCACTGTGATCTATCATTTTAGGTTGCTCCCCGCTTGAGAAGAAAACGGCACACAGATTTAGTGAATCAAAAAAGGCATTACGATTGTAACGACAGTAAATGCTGCCCGTTTTTTAGGCTATTCTGAAATCAGTCAGAGAAGCTTCAAGTCACAGTCTTATTTCTTAAATTAAATAAATAAACAAGAATTCTAACAGCTTCATCCCCCTGCCCGTCCCCGCTCTGCAAATCAGCTTAGGACCAATGGGCCGTACGATAAAGCTGTAATACCCATTGGAAAGGAACCTGAAACCCCTAAGGCTGCCCCCCCCCCCCCCCGGCTGTAAATCAGCAACTTCTCCCTCTCAGGCGGAGGACATCTTGTGTGTCGTTCCCACCATTCAATCAGGGAGGCGGGAAACTAATTTCTTCCTCTTCCTGCGTGGTGTGGGAAGACCCTTCCCCCAGTACTATTCCTGCCTCGACAGGGAGAGCAGCTCCAGCAGGGTTCGCCACCTAGGCTGTATTCTTTTTTCCACTTATTAATTATTCCTCTATCTACTGCCCCCAGGGTGTGCACAAAAGTTTCAGTCAACCTGATCGCTCACCAGAGAAAAAGAGGTATCCACATTCACCCACACCTGGACGACCTTTTAATCAGGTCCTGCCCCAAAGAGAAATCACTCCAAAACACACGGGGCACCATTCATTGCCTGCAATAACAGAGATTCATGATGAACCTCTCCAAAAGCTCTCTATCTCCATCACAGAGGTTGGAGCACCTGGGTATAATAAACGCCAGACACTGCATCAGTAGAAGAAGTCTGCAGGGCAGCAACTTGGTCTTCGATTTTGACATTCGTAAGACACTACAAGCTGAACATATATGATTCCGCAGAAACGTCCTTTGGCAGAAGAGTGTTACAGCACATAGTTCCTGAAGAAGGCGATGTCCCATCCAAAAACTAGAACACTGCTCTGGGAGGACCCACAAGATGTCCTCCGCCTCAGAGGGAAAATGACCGTTGATACTTAGCATGAGGGGTCATTCTTCTCTGAGGAAAGGACATCTTGCCCCTCCCAATCACATCGCCACAAGGTTTCCACTAATATTCTGCCTTCCTTTTTGTTATCATGTTTTTCTGTCTATATCCAAAATTGCATGTTATCAATACTATCTTACTGTTTTTTCAGAGTTGCATGTTTTCAGCTTCACAAGAATAGTATAGGGGTTCTTTAATTTGACTGCTTCTTAGAATTACCTGAACCAAGCAAAAGGTCTTCCCACACCCCACAGGAAGAGGAAGAAATCAGTTTCCTGCCTCCCTGATTGGATGGTGGGATAGACCCACAAGATGTCCTCCTTTCCTCAGGGGAGAATGACCCCTCACGGTAACTACCAATGGTTGAGCTCATAAAATAAACCAACTAGGCATCAAATATTTGCTTCTACTTTGGAATCAAGGGGGAACATTTGCTGAGAGGCCCTGCAAAGCTCATTTAAAGGGAAACCGTGCAAGGGAATGACCATCAATTTCTCTAGCTTCCTAATCTGGACCACATGCCACTTTAAATTTTCAGTCTAGTACCTTGAAGTTCCTTTCAGCAAAAAAATCCAAAATATACACACTTCAGATATATACAACGAGAGGAAACCACCACCCTAATGCCGTAAAAACATACTCTACAGAAAACCACTCAGAAGCAGGTACCCAATTACATCGGTTTCAAAAGGAACGTTTGACATCCAACATCCACCTTCAGTTTGAAATCTCTCACAGACAAACCTTCACATTCACTAACACATCCACCTTCAGTTTGAAATCTCTCACATCCAAACCTTCACATTCACTAACAACTTAACACTTCCAAATTATCTTTGGTATAGCTACTATAAAAAATGACTTCCTCCAACACCCATAACTTTAATTTGAAATCTCCTTGTACGTGAATCGCGTTATCTCTTCGATCCCAGTTGATTACCATGACCAACATTAGTATAAAGAATAGCCCCCAAAGGGGTTGGTAATGATGTAGTGTTTTCAGGTGGGTAGCTGTGTTGGCCTGAAGCAATGGAACAAGGTTTGAGTTCAGTGGAACCTTGAAGACCAACCAAGTTTAATGTTATAAGCTTATACCCAGAATTAACCTTAGTTGGTCTTAGAGATGCCACTGGACTCAAACTTTAGACCTAATGTAGTGTTTTAACAAAGTAAAAATCTTTCCACTTTCTCCCTGGCAAATTCCCAGGATAGCGATGTTTTTGTCTAGCAGGGTTTTTCTAACTGTAATCACTTCAGACAACTTTATAAAGGAATAAGAAAGTAAACATACTTTTTAGACAAGTGCAAAATTAAAGGTATTTTGTATATAAGAACACTGGAAGAAGCAGACATATAATGGCTTCTTGAGATTCTGGGGAACAAAGAAAAAAGAAGGAAAGGAAAACTACCCCTGTTCCTCAAACTTAATAACTTCAAACACCCAGGTGAGGCCCAGGTAATTCAAAAACTTTCTGGCCTGTAAGGAAATATGGGAGAACCCGTGACATCCACCTTCAAACACAAGGTGGTGAGGGAGTACCCATATCATCATTTCTTTTTCAGTTACATAATCTTATTTTACACAAAGCCAAAAAGAACTCCCAACAAAATCCTAACAGAAAAGTATCCTTTGCCCTGGAAGTCAGAAAGTCTTCGTATGAAAACACTGGAACTACAGAGATATCGTACTGTGCCCTTTCCGAAACACAGTGGCCTAGAACCAGCCTCAAATGGCTTTAAAAAAAAATCCCTCATCCAAACAACACTTTCCATTGTACACAGAGAATACGGCAAGAAGCACAGTGCCTTCCTTTTGTGAAATACGCACACGCAGAGAATAATTTGAAATCTGTACGATGTTTAGATTTCCCCCTGCCATTGGCCACTTGGGGCGCTAATAAAGCCAAAACATCGGAAGGGAGCCAGTGGACTCTAGAACAGAAGAGGCAGAAAAACATACAAAGAAAACACTCCAGCAGCTACACTGTCTGGCCCGCCTCCCCATGGCTTCAGACCAAACACAGCTTTTCTCCAACTGCTGCAAAACTGGACCCTCGGCCTCGGCCTTATGCAGACCAAGAGTCCTGGATCTGTGTAGAAGAGAGATCCTTCATGCAACGCCGTCATCAATTCTTCACTGGAAAAAGGTTTTATTAGGGTGAAACCACCCAAGTTGCTCCCATTGAAACAAAGTGTCCTCTAGTAACGGCTTTAAAAGCATCCAAGACTATCGGTTGTTTTACTTCGTTGGATGAGTTGATTTTAAAATAGGATTGGATTTCAGTTTCAATTGATTTTACAATTTGTTTGTTGTGCAACAAAGATTTGTTAAGAGTTAAAAAAAAGAATGCATTGAATGGCCAGAATGCATACCAGATGAGCTTCTGGGTAGCAGTATGTTTGAATAAGATCTTGGGGTACGAGTGGACTGTAAGTTAAATATGAGCAGCCAGTGTGATGCAGTGACAAAAAAGGCTAATGCAATCTTGGGGTGTATCAACAGAGGCACAACATCCAAATTGCAAGATGTCCTAGTCCCATTGTACACTGCACTGGTCAGTCCGCACCTGGAGTATTGTGTGCAGTTCTGGAGGCCTCACTTCCAAAAGGAGGTGGACAGAGCGGAGCGGGTGCAAGGGAGAGCAATGAGGATGATCGGGGGCCTGGAGACCAAGCCCTGTGAGGAAAGGCTGAGGGACTTGAGAATGGTCAGTCTGGAGAAGAGGAGGCTGAGGGGGGACAGGATGGCTCTCTTGCAGTATTTGAAGGGCTGTCACTTCTTAGAGGAGGCCAGGGAGCTGTTCCTGTTGGCAGCAGAGGAGAGGACTCGCAAGAATGGGTTTAAATTAAAGGTGGGAAGGTACCAGCCGGATATTAGGAAAAACTTTTTGACAGTCAGAGTTGTGCAACAGCGAAATCAGCTGCCTGGGGAGGTGGTGAGCTCCCCCGCCCTGGCAGTCTTTAAGCAGCAGCTGGACAAACCCTTGTCAGGGATGCTCTAGGCTGATCCTGCACTGAGCAGGGGGTTGGACTAGATGGCCTGTATGGCCCCTTCCGACTCTCTGATTCTGTGATGATCCCTGAAAATTATGGTGAATGTTCTAAAAATCAGGGATGCAGAGTATTCACCGGCATACCTCCAAAGATTTAGGGGGCTATTTCAGGACATTCGCCAACTAGAGCTGTCAAGCACTCCTATGTAAGTGTGAACAGCTGACACATTTTTGAAATTCACTGTAACATATACAAACCAAAACACAGATTTGTATTCACATACAAGTTTCACACACACACACAGAATATATATATGTTTACACACATACCACCTATACATGCTGAAACATCTCTACATCTCTACATGCCGAAACATCAAATTTCCTTATTGCTTTTGACATATTAACACAATGGCAGAGAACCTCAGATACTGTAGGATAATTTGTATAAGTGCCTGTGGAAATTGTGCTGTTGCTTCCAAAGTAATTGGAAAAGAAAAACTGAGAAATCTATCTGAAGGTGTGATCGGAAG
>NW_015163627.1:429056-435977 GCF_001447785.1 Gekko japonicus
CATATTTACCAGAGAGCCAGTCTCAACATGACAGGGCTTCTGCATAAATGTGCGGAAAGCAAATTTGGGGTCAAATAGCCAAATGTTTGACAATGTCCTGGACAGAACGGGATCCTGTGTAACACTCACACAGTGCCAATCTGTCCACATCTGAACTGATTTTGAATGAGATAAATCCAAGCAAGAATGACCTTTAAACAGTGTCATCTGGATCACGACCCGGGACTATGTCTGTACGGGCCCATGGGACCAAAGCATTTAAAGGCATTCCAATTTCTGTGACTAACACACGGCAACATTTTGGCAGAAATGCACCAATGAGACTACGGATAATCCACAAGGAAGTAATACTGTTATAGTGCAATGTCTGAATGCCTTTGGCTTCCCCAAACCAACACATTTTGGATGAGAGGCAATCAGAAGGGGAGTACAAACTAGTGCAAAATATTTCAGACATTTGAAAGGTGCTCAAACTGCGTGCTCCATTTGAGACTCGCAAAATTTTCATGGGGTCCTCGGAAAGTTATCAGCAATTTCCTAGCATTCTTCTGAAGATGTCAGGCTACAGGTTTGCTTGCCTTAAGAGCACCCTTCTAGGCATCACTGTCAATCGGAAGCAATTTTTGGAAAACAAAACATAATACAGTGTGCCATCGATACAACGTTCGCACCTTTTTCGGATCCATCCAGAAAAAGGAAGCAAGTTTTGAGGAAGCCCATTTTGTGCAGCAGGCTAAAGTGCGTGACATCATGGACACTGTGCAATTGATACTGTGCCTCTCACAACTTTACACAAGTGGCACTCATTATTTTCATCACTGTAATGAACAACTCTAAAACGCAGTTTAACTACGCCACCTCGAATACAGCCAAGCAAAAAATGAAACGTTCTTGTCTATTCAGTGTTCTTCTAAGAACGGATTTCATTACGTCTTCTTGATCAAGGGGTTAGCGGGGGAATAACGCGGGCTGACGTGACAGTGCTTAGAATCAAGTGCTACGGTAGGCACAAAGAAAAGTACGTTCCGCTGGTTCAGCTAGTTCGTCTAGTAAGGACCCAGGGAAGTACAATCAGTAAATTCAGACTAAGTCACCAAAATCAGTATATTTAGTCCACGCGGACCCTGACTTTTCCCATATGGTCCCCTTCTCTGCTGTTGTTTTAAAGCAAAGGTCCCAGGTTTAAAGAGGCTACGAGAATAGATTCAGAACTATTTCTTCCCCCTTGAAAGCTCAAGCCACGGAGGAGATCGCCTGCTCCGCTGGAACGCGGAAATAAGGGAACTTCCCACTGCTCGGTAGATAAAGTTCTTGATGGTAGGTTTTACCTCTGGCGGTTTCCCAACGCCAACAATAATCAACTTGCCGTCCTCTAGGCCCACCAGAATGTGGCTGTACTCTTTGGTAACGGAGACGCAGCGGATGGGCAGCCGCATGGCTAAGGGGGAAACGCTGAGGCTGAGGCTGAAATGAAAAAGGAAACCGTCGTATGACATATAATGAACAGAAGCATAGGGGGGGGAAGTCAGCCAGCTGGTGGATGTCGATATTAACCAGGGAGATCCTAGCAGGAAATGTCAGAAATCTTCCTGGCATGATCCAGCTCTTTGATATTTACACCTATGGCATGTTAAGCAATGTGTATGACACCGGATATTTCTTCACCAGTGATAGCAACATTTTGAAACCTTGAAACTTCTTATGGCCTTTGTCCACATTAAAAATTCTGGCATTTATTGAAAATTCTGGCGTTTAACACCAAAATGCCAGTTTGGGATGCAAATTCAAGCTTTAAAATGAACATATTCGCAAAATGCGTGGCCTTCAAAGATCTTTTCCCAGTTTCTTTTGCCTTAGTTAGAGATTTGTAATGAAGAGAAAGACAGATTGGAGTTATACCCCGTCCTTCACTACCCAAAGGAGTCTCAGAGTGGCTTTCAATCTTCTTTTCCTTCTCCTCCACACAACAGACACCCTGAGAAGTAGGTGGGGCTGAGAAAGCTCTTTCAAGAACTGTTCTTGAGAGAAAAGCTCTCAGAGGACTTGTGACTGACCCAAGGTCACACCAGCAGCTGCATGTGGAGAAGTGGGGAATCAAACCCAGTTCTCCCAGATTAAAGTCCACGCCCCTAACCACTACACCAAACTGGCTCTTATGGGGTTAAACCACTACACCAAACTGGCTCTTATGGGGTTAATTGGAAGAGGAAGAGAAGGAGGAGGAGTGACTGGATCCAAAGACCTGCATGCAGATTGACTTCTTCACACCTCCAGCTGTCTACTGTTACATCCTAAAAAGGGAAGGACCATGGCTCAGTGGCAGAGCATCCGCTTGGCATGGAGGAGGTCCCAGGTTCAATCCCCGGCATCCCCGGTTAAGGATTAGGTAGTAGGTGATGTGAAAGACCTCTCAGCCTGAGACCCTGGAGAGCTGCTGCCAATCTGAGTGGACAATACTGACCTTGATGGACTGATGATCTGACCCAGTATGAGGCAGCTTCATGTGTTACATGCCTATTTGCCCTGCTTTCATTTTGGTGTAATCTGGGGGAACCGGGTTTGATTTCCCACTTGTCCTTCACATGCAGCTGGCTGGTGTGACCTTGGGTCAGTCACAAGTTCTGTCAGAGCTGTTCTCTCAAGGGCAGTCCTCGAAAGAGCTCTCTCAGCCCCACCCACCTCACAGGGTACTTGTTGTGGGGAGGGGAAGGGAAAGGAGACTGTTACGCTGCTCTGCGTCTCTGAGTGAAGGGCGGGGCATAAACCCAATCTCTTCTTCTTTCCTCTCACCACAAATTTGGGAAAGTTGGTTTCTGGGGTTCTGGCTAGCAGGTTAGTGCGACGCAGTCAAGAATGGGGACAGAGCAAAACTGGTCCCTCCTCCCTGTTCCACCAGCACAGCTCCACGGGGGGGGGGGCAGGGACTGTGGCTCAGTGGCTGAGCATCTGCTTTGTATGCAGAACATCTCCGGTTCAATTCCCGGAATCTCAAGTTCAAAGGATCTGTTAAGAGGTGATGTGAAAGTCATTCACCTGAGACCCTGGAGAGCCGCTGCCAGTCTGAGTAGGCAGTACTGTCCTTGATGGACCAAGAGTCTGATTCAGTAGAAGGTGGAGTCATGTGTGAGAGATTCTTGGGTATAAAATGGGTGTATGGAGTCTGCATTGGGAATCAGTGAATCTCTTCTTCCAAGCAAAGGTGGCAGATGGGTCTCCCTGATTGAAGCCTTTACGTATCCTTTACCTACACACTGTGCTAACTTACCTACATATGAAGATCTTTTAAGGGAAGATGCTACCTTAAAATTGAATAAAGATTTTGGAACTTCGGGGTTTCACCCTAAGAATTGGAACTTCGAGGTTTCACCCTAAGTTGGTGGATGAGAATCCAGCTAGAATCTAGATATGTGAAAGATAAATCTCAAGGCGTTTATCTACAGCAAACTGGCTTTAACAAATTACTCTTAGAAACAAATGATAAGTTGGTTAAGAAAATGTATGAATTTCTTTTGTACTGAAATTAGAAGACAAAGTGGTGAAAGACTTAGTGGTTAAGTGGATGCAAAACTTTGGTTATAGTATTAAAATTGACACGTGGGCTCAAATATGGAAAAATAATATGAAAATAACTAAATCGGTTAGCTTTAAAGAAAATATTTATAAAATGTTTTATAGATGGTATATAACTCCAGATAAATGATCACAGATGATTAAAGGAATGCCGAATAAACGTTGGAAATGTCATGGTAAAGAGGGTAGTTTTTATCATGTGTGGTGGACTTGTGTAATAGCAAAAGATTATTGGGGAAAAATACATGAGTGATTGCGGAAAATTTTGAAATGGAACGTCCCATATAAACCTGAATTGTTTTTGTTAAATATTCTACCGATATATTTAGATAAGAAACAAAAGCATATAATTGTACATGTTGTGACAGCAGTGAGGATTTTGTATGCGAAATATTGGAACGTGAACCAGGTGCCAACAGATGAGGAACTGACTGAAAAGATTTTAGAAGTTGCCGAAATGGACATTCTATCGGAAAGCCTGAAGGACTATGGCGACCAAGAGCTAGAAGCAGCATGGAATCCTTTTTACATGTGGATCCAAACAAGAGATTAAAAGAGACAGATTTTGAGCTCACGAACCAGAACGAACACCAGAAAACATTTGTTAAGCAAAGAAAAGATTTGAATTATGTAGTTCAACTTGCAAGATGATGCTCTGTATTCTACCGGTCCCTGAATGTCATACCCACCACCTATCCCCACCCCTTCCTTACCTTTCCCCATATGAATATAAATAATGAAAAAGGGAATCAGTGAATCTCTCTCCACTCTGCAGAGAGGGCACGACTGCCCTTCAGAATGGGAAGTTTGGATCTAACCCATAAATAAGCAACAGGAAGTTAAAATGACAAGGCCCCATACGAAAATGACTGACCCACACCAAAACGCCTTGTTTGAAAACTTACCACCCGATGAGCTAAAATTCACACAGAAAATGAAGAAACAGAGGAGGAGACCTATAGAACAATATAATCTGGCACCTATTCCCTGAAAACAAATGAGTTTCAATGGGGGCTACATTTTTTTTTTACACGAAGCTGCCTTATACCGAATCAGACCCTTCGTCCATCAGGACTGTACAGACTGGCAGCGGCTCTCCAGGGTCTCAGACAGAGGTCTTTGCCATCACCTCCTGCCCGGTTGTTGTAGCTGGAGATGCCGCCAGGGATTGGACTTGGGACCTTCTGCATACCAAGCAGAGGCTCTTCTACTGAATCACGGTCCCTCCACTTCTTAAGAAGGGACCTAGAATGACCCTTAAGGGAGAACATATCCCAGGAATGCAGAGTAAGAGCCGCCATTGAATCACTAGGCATTCTTAACTCGTTTCTGTCTTTCAGATCAGGGGAAGACAACTTTCCGAGGTTAGAGGCTATAAATGACTTACTCCCAAACTGCTCAGGGTCCGGCCCCTCCTAGTCCACAGTGTCATTGCCAAGTCTGTCCCACACATCCTCAGCCTCCATTAAAAAAACACACCATACAAGTCCCTAGCCTTAAGCCACTGAAAACATCCCACTACATTTCATCGGAATGAACCCATTTCCTCCCACAGATTTCCCTCTTACCTGTAGAGGTCTCTTATGGACAGAAATCCCTGCAGACTCCCCATTACGATATATTCTCCAGTCACACAGAGATCTGACGCTTCCTCTTTCAGGCTCTCAGAGCCCAAATGTTTTCCATTCACAGAATAGAGATGTAGTGCATTCTTATCCTAGGCAGCTTTGGGGGGGGGGGCGGGAGGAACCGGTTACAGAGAACTACCAAATTAAGATTTTCGTACTCTGCCTTGAGATCTTGCTAGCTTGTGGTAATTTAAGACACCTTGGTGTAGTGGTTAAATGTCAGACTAGGAGCTGGGAGGCCCAGGTTCGAATCCTCACTCTGTCACGGAGACTGGATGCAACCACGGTCTCCCAGCGTGGTAAAACAGGGTGGCTAAAAGGGTAAAATGGAGGACAGGAGACCGACGTAGGCCACACTGAGCTCCTCAGAGGAAGCGAGAGATAAAAATGTAATCAGCAAAGTAAGGAAGTAAAGAAATAAAATTATCTTTATGCCTAACGTGGCAGCAGCCAGAGCGCAAAAAGATCTCACGTACACCTGGGAAGTGCAGTTTTCCTAGACATCTGGATGTGTACTTCGTGCTTTTCCTCCTGATCACACATAAAACATACCATGATGGGGTGCATAAGCAACTGTGCCCCCACCCAAATGTGCCTTTCTGTTTCATTTTAATGAAATATTTCACCCCGCTGGTTGACACAGGCATTCCTAAGGCAACATGCGATAGTGTAAGTACCGCAATAAAAACCCAGTGACGGGCTAGTGTTCTACAAAAATGGAAAACTGTACACACGCATGCACACACACAGCTCAACAGTCAGGAGTGATAGTAAAACAAAGTTCCCTGCTGGACAATCGGCTAGCACAATAACCCAGGTCGATCTGCAGGAAACCTGATGGCACTGGTATTTCTGGCCACTGTGTGACACAGAGTGTTGGACTGGATGGGCCTTTGGCCTGATCCAACATTGGCGTCTCTTATGTTCTTATGAAACTGAGTTTAGCATAACTCAGAATGTTTGATGGGAGATAGAAATTTCTAACAACCTCCTAAAAACCAAAAGGGAAGGTCCTGGCCATGCCCCACAAGTCAAGACATTCCATAATCTGGGTGCCACCAGCAAAAAGGCCCTGCTTAACCCTCTGTCTACAATGGCATATTAAACCGAATGCAAGTGGGATCGTGCTGGTGAAGACATTCTGGTAGACTGATTTCATCAGGAGGGTCTGCTTTCATGCAAACCTATGTATGTCCTTGCTTGACCATACAGCATTGCGTAGGGGGATGTGCTGTGTTCCCATCCCTTTCCCTTTACAAAGTCTATACACTAACCGCCACCTGGAGAATTGTACAGGTACAAAGCTCCAGCAGCTCGCCATGATGCATAAGTGAAGAAGAGACTCTGAATGTCACTGAAACACCTGTGTCCAAAAAAATCTCCCTCCTCCTTTCCACAGGTCATGAAGAGTTAATAGTGCATATGTACCCCAGCGAGCACTGCATTCAGGGTCACAAACTCGATTGACCCTCCCAGGCCCCAAAGACGTCAGACTGGCAACAACCAGGGACAGGGCCTTCTCGGTGGTGGCTCCGTACTGGTGGAAGAAGCTCCCAGAAGAGATCAGGGCCCTGCGGGACCTTTTGCAGTTCCACAGGGCCTGCAAGACGGAGCTCTTCCACCAGGCTTTCAGCTAAAGACCCGCCGCCACCACCACCACCACCAGCAGCATCATCACTAAAGAAAGACAGGGCCCTGTGCCCGGCTCCACCATTACATCCTG